>NC_073697.1:41972500-42217500 GCF_023634085.1 Falco cherrug | reverse complement strand
CAGTGACAAAGGAGAAAATGCTTTTCCCTTTATGATATCAAGGTTCATTACCAATGACTTATGCCGTGGCGTGCTTTATCCTCTTGGAAAGTTGACATATGCTTTGAGTACAAGGTTGGACTGCATAAATCCCTGAGGTCTTCTTCAAAGGAGCTTTTTCCATGATAAAAAATCAGACTTGAGAGACAAGGAAAGGAAGAGAGCTGCATTGCTTGGCTATGAGAACAAGCTTCCCAGGTGGGCTGCATGGTCTTCAGCCTTCCTTTAGGCTGGACACAGCCTTGTGAAGCTTGGTCTGACCTCAGAGCTGATCAGTTATTCTTGATTTGAGCAGAGACTCATGACGGTCCTTCCAACTTGAATTTTCCTATGGCCCTATGATCCCACATCTTACTTGACTTCATCTGTCCAAAAATGATATATGTAGGCTCCAAGTTACTGCATCATCAACAGAGAGAAAGACGTTCCTCCAAAGGCAAAGCTTCCTAGATAGGCGCTCTCAGCTGACATGAGCTGGCCATCACTCCTTGCTAACTCCATAGAGGAACTTGTTACGTGGTTAAGGGTGCTCAGATGAATCCTGCCTCAATGTAGTCCACTGTACCACATATTTCACAAGTTGCTAACTTAAACATGAGGCAGTAGGCTGAATTCAGGTTACAACAACATCTATGTAAATTTTTACTGGGGTGCCTTGACTGGTTTTTTTGTTGTTTTTTTTTTTTTAATGGATCTGGGTTTTTTTACTTCCAGAGCTGAGAATGTGAAAAAAAGGAAGGGTCTCTGATTATCTTCTGTTGATTTTGGTGGGGTGTGTGTGGGGGGTGCGTGTGTTTTCTTTTTTCCCTAATAGCATTTGGCATGAGAAAGTCCTTTCTCATAGTATAGAATTGTTATGAAAAAGCTTTCTGCACATAGATCTTCAGAGAGGATAAAATAAAGCTGTCTGAGTTGTTAGGAACAAACCTCAAGTTCCTCACATACACACAAACCAAACCACCACATGCATATAACGCACCACCCTGGCTGTGCTCCCTCCCAGCTGATAAACAGGGACTGTGGAAGGAAACCATGGTAAAAATATCACTGAGGGATAGAGGGTTACCAAGACTGTGACTGCGATGCCTGGAGCTAAAGGCTGAAATTTCTTCATGTAACACTGAGACAACTTGTTTTCTGTCTTGAGGGCAATATTTCACTCTGCAGTTCCTCAAAACAAAAGGCCAAAGAAATATTACAGTGACTCCCCCTTGGAATTTTTTTGCCACACAAGCATGTATTACCCACATGGTTTTATTCCATTTCCTTTTAAATACCAGCTATTAATGAATAACGTGCAGGTTGAATGTGTTTCATATATGTAATAGAAAATAACAAGAAGGGGGGGGGGGGGGGAAGCTTAGGCTATAAAATCAAATAAGTAAAACTCAGGAAATGCCACAGTTAAAGCTGTTCATGCAACTTGACCTTGATTCTCTTGTGGCTGTGCCCTGGGTTGCAGTTATTGCATGTTATTTTCCAAAGGCACATGTTGCAATTATGCTGCCTCAATCTCCTTCTTTGTGCCCCCCCTAAAAAGTATCACATTTCCAAAAAGCTCCACAGTCTGCTTATTTTCACTTGGAGTCTTCAAGCCTTCCGTCCCTCTTGTCCTCAACTTCTGCCCTTCCTGAAAAATAATATTTAAAAAAATATATGAATAAAGCAACCAATGAAAGTAAGGATAAAGTATGCCTTGCAAAATTTTTTTATTATGAAATTAGGTGAGCCACGGGTATTACTTACTTTAGCATTATTTTGGCCCTTGTGTGAGAAAGCTCTATTTGAAATTAAGTGGAAGGTGGCAGTAGAAATCTTAACATCCTTCCACAGGTCCTCTTGAAAAGAGCAGCGTTTTCTGCAGGATTACTGGGGGCTGGCATTGCTTTGAGGCATTCAGAGCTCCAGTAATGAGTGCTGTTTCTAGTCTATAGAAAAGTCACTCCCAAGTTTACAAAGGGTGTTTGCCGTCACAAAGATAGGAAGGGAACAAGGCATTGAATCCCTCAGCTCAGCACCTTAATTGAAGGACCATTCTGCCATTTTTTCCCATACGCCTCTCCTTCTTAATTCCTACATCAAACACTAGGATTACCCTAGGGATGAGCATGGTACAAATGCCCTGACAAAACACCTTACACTGTTTGTAGGATGGTTTATGAATATTTTCTGAAATTATCTCTCATAGATTTTTGAAAACTACATATCTCTCTCTATTATTTTTCTTTCAAAGCCTTGTAAATAAGTATGGAGCAAATTAATTTTACACAGTTATTGCCTGTCAGTTTTTACTTTATGCATCATGAAGTTTATTTGGAAAAGAAAATCAGGGTGCTGCCCCTTCAAGCATTAAGCAAATGCTGAATGCTAGCAGTGAAAGCAGCCCCCCTGAAATCAATTCATTTATTTGTATGTGGGAGGCTAGACAAACCTGCCTACATTTGCAGGAACAGGGACCTCTTAGTTAAAAATAATGGATGTATTGGTTAAATGTCCAAGATTTCCAGTGAAAAGACAACTGGTCCAGAACTAGTCATAGAGATATTGCTTGCTTTGCATTTTTTCCACCACTAACCTCCTTATTAAATGTATACTGGAAAAGGGCAGCAGATAGACCTAGGCACAGAAATAGCAATGTTTTATTGTAGTTGTCTGTGTATGTTCAGATATCACCAGCATATAGTGGCTCCCTCTCCACTGCCAGCCTCCTCCCCCCCCAATCTAATTAAAATTGACTGAGAAGGGAGCTATGAATCTTTCTTTTTCTTTTTCTTTTTCTTTTTTTTTTTTTTTTTTTTGGCATCACATGTTAAAAGGTGACGGCTCTGTCGTATCGTAGCAGCGAACCTTTGCTTCATGCCTGAGTCATTCTACATTTCTCCAGGAAGAGAGACCTGTTATTATTCTTACACTTTCAAACACATGTGGCCACATAGTAGAGCAAACACCTAATATGTTTAGGAATTTGTGCTGCCTGTACTTTATGTAATTTTAGAGCTGTTTCCCTGTTGAGTTCCTCTAGAATGGACTGTAGATCTATTTCAACTGTTCATATTAATGCCTACCAGTAATTTTTGGATGCCTAAAACATAATTATTTGCATTTATTTTTTTATTAATTTGTTAAATAACCAAAGAAGATTCATGCTTTTTTAAAATACCATATTTGATTCTCCATTCTTTTAAATAACAGTTAGCATAGCTTTCATTTTCTTTCTGATAGGAAATAGGGGAGGCAATGGAGCAGACCCCAAATTTTGTCCCATTATGACAATCAGACCATATCACTTAAGTGCTTTGTGCCTCAGTTTCCTCATTTACAACATAGAAATATGAATGATATTGGTTTGGAGACACAGCCCATATTAAAGTGATGCTCAAATTTCTATTAATACAGAAGAGGAGACTTGCTTCACTCCAACTCTGACCAAATATCCTGAGGGAAGCAGTGAAGAGAGTGCATAGCCTTCCCTCCCCAGCTTAGGAAAGGCACAGCACGCTGAAAAAGTGCACTACTACACTATCAATTTTGCACTTGATTTTACCCAGAGCATTTCTAATTTCCTTGATCACTGCAGGCAAAGTCCACTTGGGACCTCATACCATGACATGCCTGAATTCTCTGGCAGTAGGATTTTTTTCAAGCCTCATAGTCCTCATTGAAATCACCCCTTGACTTATGGCCGTGACAAAAGCTTTGCAGATCCCCCTGCCTTTGTACCAGGGAGCCAGACAGCACACACTTCCTTAATCCTCTATATTTATAACAAGGACAAAAAAAGCTGTGGGCACACACCCACGCAAATCACAGAACCAGAGATCTTTACATCTCTCTGCAAACTTCAGCTCCTTCGGCAACAAGCTGCACATTCTAATTTTTCACGAACAGCAAGTTTCTGGCCCTGAACCGCAACTGCAGATGTAGAAACAATTGCAACAACAACAAAAAACAAACCAAAACAAAAAGAAAAGAAAAAAAAAAAAAAAGAAAAAAAAGAAAAAGAAAGACCCTTGCCTTTTCATGCAGGCTTATAGACCTGTACCCAAGCTAAAATTATAGTTTAAATGAGTCCTTTTAAATCAAGTGCAATTTTCCTCAGGTATTCATTTGCGTGAGACTGCAGTAAGAAACTGAAGGTATAATTTGACTACTCAGGTTTAATTTTGTTTAATGCCTTTAAAATAAAGGAGGTAGGGGGAGAAGGATTTTGGAAGGGAAGGGGTGAGAAAACAATGGAAAACAGTGATTAATATTGTCATGAATAAATAGCTTCCTTCAGGGGACAACAAACTGGGTTGACGTACTGTGCATACCAGAAGCTGAAAAGATTTGCAGAGCTTGGGAATTTGTTTGCTGCTTTTTCTAGAGTAGTTTTTATTTCCTTCCTCTCTCCCCCACACCTAGTCAGGAAAACAAGTTAGTGCAGGGGTTTGGAAACTGAGATGCTACCTGGTGAAGTAATTCATGCAGTAATACTTGTTAAGTTTTTGATGTGGAGAACAAAAACTTGCCTTAAATGCCAAGGACATCTCTGCATATTTACCTTTATCTTAATCTGTTTCTTTAGAATTAGCCTACCAAAAGTCAGGACCCTGATTCCATGCAACATACAGAACAAGAAAATAGCACGCGCTTATGCAAAGCATTGCAGATCAGGTGGAAAGGACTAAACATGAGGCTCAATTAGTAGATGATCCTACTTTGGAGATATCTGAACTCCTGCATCAGAGGTGTCCATGGGCAAGGTTGTAGAGAATCTGGCTCAGATAGCTGAATTAGAGTGTTAAGGATAGGATAGCACCTTTAGGTACTTTAATTTCTTGGCCTTCTCTTTTTTTTTTATTATTTTTTATTTTTTTTATTTTACTTGACATATTGCCATCAGCTTTCAGTGAGGGGTTAAGGCAATATCAGACCAGACTTTTTCCTTCCTTGCAATGACAAAACTCATAGCAGTGAAAAATGAAATATCTTCCTGCTTACATTTTATTTTTCTCACACTTTTTTATTATTTTTTTATTATTATTATTTTCCTCTAAGTAATGAAGAGAGCAGCTTTGAAACAAAACAAACTTCCCACAAGTCAGGACACTGTGGAAGCTGATATACATCCTTAAGCAGATTAATGAACTGCTTAAATAAATCAAATTCTAAGCCTACCTTATCAGCTAGTGACCTTTCTGGGGCCTTCAACTTGCAGTCTCATCCCAGACATGCCCTCCGCAACCAGCTTGTCCTCCTCATACCTAAAAATTTTTGTTCAAACCATTACCAATTAAAGGTTAAAATGAAGAGGGAAAATCAAAGTGAAATGGAAATGAAAGATTTATTCTTGTGAAGCGGCTAATGTGATTAGCTTTATTGTAAAGAAGAGCTGGTGAAGCTGCAGTTTTGATCTCTCTCTAGCTTGGGAACTGTAGCCTTGTTGTACAGCGTGCTTTGAGATCTTGGTGCTCTGGGCAAGGCGACCGGCCCTTTGAAGTGCTTCCCACCCCCCAACCCCACCCCCCTTTCCTTTTCTCTCCTTTTTTTATTGAGTGGATGGGAAAAATAGGGGATATAAACAGCCTAGATTTTTCCCCCAGCCTATAACTGATCTCTGGGTAGAGACACTGCTCAGTTTGCGTTGTGACCACCAGCATCAGTACTGCTTGTCTTAAGCTGTTGGCTTTGTGCTACACATAGTGACAATAGTCCCTTAAGTCCCAAGCTGCTTTATAGAGGTAAAAGGACAAGCCCTGTTTCACAAATGGGATATCTGAGGTACAGGGAGGTTAAGAGACATCTTCATTTACTGCAGCAAGTCAGTAATGGAGCCAGGAATATTCACCATGTCTCCATCCTCTCATCTACTTCTTTTGGAAATGAAGTACTAAGGTAGGAAGTACACAAAGAAAACAATAGAAACATAAACCAGCTCTGCCACCACCACCACCTCCATCACTTATATGTTAAGCAAAGTACATGTTTTCTTTAGGAGCTGGAGCAACTTCCACTGGTCCTACTCCGTGCAGAATAAAAACATTTTTTTCATATTGTCCCCTGGAGTGCTGTTTGTCACCCATGATGCTGAACTTTTCTCTCTGTTTTGCTCAGTGTAATTCCAGTTTCCAGTTGCTTTAAACTGGATGTGAAGGGCTAAAGTCTGTGCTTTGCTAGGAGGTTTGTGCCCACAGCTTTTGCTTGGAGTCAGTGAAATTATTGCAAAGTTGATAAATGCAGCTGAATAATTACAAAGACTTCAATTATTAGTCAAGAAATCTGCCTTTTTCGAGGTCAGTGCAGGATGGGGACATAGCATCACATCCTCCTGTTCATTTACTTGGTGGCGGGAATCTAAATGAAGGACAGAGACAGTGCGTCTGATGAGGCATTTACAAGGCAGGTAGCTTACCTCTGAAAAGGTTGTTGAGCATCCCTTTACTGTCAAGAGAAAGAAATTCTCCTACAGCATACAATTTATCTCATCACAAGTAGATACCTAAAATGCATACTGTGACGGTCTGTATCATGAACGCCTGTGGGAGCCATTTAAATGACCAACTCGGATGTGGGCACCAACACTACCTAAAGACAAAATTTAGAAGGAAAGTGAACCCTAACCAAAATTATTTTATCTACAAAACTCTTTTTCCCCTAATTTTATTTCTTAGCTTGTCATAAATATTTTCTTTTGTCTGATTTTATGTAAATTCTGTAGACATCTATAGGTTTGGATGCAGAAATAAAGAAACAAAGGCTGAGGAGAGGAAATGTATGTGCTGGGAAGGTAGTGGACGAAACTTCCCACGGAATGATAAGCTCTGGAGACTAGTATGATCTGCCAGAGCTGATACATTCAGGAACCAAGGGGACTATGGTAAAACTGGAAAATTACTTAGATGAGAAAATAAGCATGTGCAGGGAAGTAGCTCATAGGAGACCACATCACTGACAGGACATGAAGGTGCTGGGAAAGCTGGTGGGTAATGGTGCAGAATAGTGAATGGATCAGATGGGTAGCCCATGGGATGGTGTGATAGGATGTACCTGCGCCCTTGACCTCCAGCAGGCAGAATGCCAAAGGATACGATAGAAATGGACTTTACCTTTAACTCAAATTTCATTTTGGCACAAAAGGTCCCAAGTGTATGAATAGTTGACAAGAAAATCAATAAGGCAGCATTCCGCAGTAGACCTGATGATTGCAAAGTCTTATTATTACTAATTCTCAAGGAAAAAATGCCTGATGAATTTAGTCATTACTGATTATTTGCACAACAGTTATCTCCTAGAGATCCTACACTCCGTTCACAGGGGCAAGCCCTGTTCATATTGATTGCAAGGAAGTCCTTGCCTTGAAGACCTTATTCAGCCTTATACTAGAATGAGAAATGGGCTCAGGAACCACTTTGTTCAAAGAAGACTGGAAGGTGTCCTTCAGCACAACTACTTTAGTGGCCTTTTTGCTGTTTATTACTGTAAATGCTGTTCCTTTGTTGAAGACCAGAGCTTGGTGGTACATGCTTCCTTATGTGTGCTTTGTTTTGCTAACACAGTTTTCTCCTTGATTCTCTCAAAGTGCAAAATATCAAAGTCATATTTTCAGCACTGGGATACAAGGTAAATACACCTTACAGAGCCTCTCAGCAGATTAAAAGTTAAAAGTAAGACTGTAGCAGTATATCCTATTGGTGTCTGCAGCTCACTGTTTCTACCATCAACCTCCCTGTTTTACAGGATTTATAAATCAGCTTTGAAAATTTTCTCCAGGCTAAATTTTGGCATAGAAGGTCACAGCCAAGACTTGGTTTCACTAAACCTCATTAAAAATGGTTTGATGTTTTAAATTACACTGAAGCAAGAGAGGAAAAATTCTATTTCTGTGGCTTTCAGCATTTCCTCCCCTGCAGTCCCATCCAATTTGAATTAAAATTCATCTGAATAACTGTGTTATGGTACACTTTCTTCTTTTTGTGGTGTTGCCATCCAGTCTTTCTGTGGGTAAGGCAGCCCCTTTCTAATCTCCAGAAAGTGCAGCTCAGCTGCTGAACACAGTTGGAAAACTTTTCTATTCCAGAAGTGGGTTTCCGTTTTGAAAATGTTGTAAAATCTATGGCAATGTAATACCATCTGGGTCCAACTGAAAGGCCATCGAATTCTTTCAGCTGACCTCAGTGGACACTGGAAGAAGCAGTGTAAGGACAAAATGTCACTCCTCTGGATATTTTTTTATTTAAATTATGATATGGATGGCTGGAAGAGGGAATGGCAGATGAAATTAAGCATTGCTAAACATAAAGTAACCCGAGCGGAAAGAAGTAAGCATAAATATACATTCTCAGTGAAAGTCTCTGCATTAATTATTGCCACTCAAAGCAGGGATCTTGGAGACACTGCAGACTGGGGCAGCACTTAGAAGGTGTTTAGAGGCAGAAGGGATCTTAGGGATTGTTAGGGTGGGAATGGATATCCAAAACAACTCCACAACTGTTTAAATCCATATCTTTAGTAATCTCCTGAGAATTATAGTATCTCAGAAAGGATAATTCCCCTCAGAAGGAGAGGGGAAAACCACAAAATGGCAAAGATGGCCAGAGCTGTGTAACAACTTTTGCAATAAGGAAGAAACCTATAAAATAGTCTCTTTAGCTTGGCAACAATTGGGATGGACATGATCAGAGACATAGAAAACAATGAATGACATTGGAAAAGCAAGCAGGGAATCATTACTCTTCCTTTCTTGAAATACACAGAACAGGGGGGACACAAATTATCAGGCAAGCAGTTCAAAGCAATTAAATGAACTACTTTTTCATATGGAGCATAATTAAATTGCCCCAGAAAGTTGTGGAAATTTGAATGAATGTGCTCAAAAAACTGACTAGACTTTTCCAATGAGTATGTATCAGTTAGGAGTTATTAACTGCAACAAGTCCTCATGCTACTGCCTGCCTGAAGGATTTGCCAGGGAAAAGATTTCACTGTGAATGTCTTCTTAGTTATACACTTTCCCTAAGGATCTGCCACTGGCCAGTATCAGATATAAAGAATTAGCCTAGATGAATTTTGTATCTGGCCCTATGCAGCTGTTTTTAAGTTCTTTTCTTATTTTATTTTTGGGTTTGTAAATTCCGGCACTGAAAAAAGGTGCTTGATTAATTAAGATTTATAGCCTGCAGAAAGCCTGTTCTGAAAAGTTTAAAAAGACACAGAAATCTACCAAGGAATGTTCAGCTTGGAGAGACTATAGAGATGGGGAGAGTCAATTTTGAGCAATAATTATAATTGGATGCGTCCAGTTATTCACCCACTTAGCCTGCACCCTGCATCTTTGCAGGCAGTTTCTGCATCCATAGTTAAATCTGCAACCATCCTTGCCATTGGATGGTCAGGGTAATGAATGTGAATAGCTGGTGTATTCCTGTTACAAAGTAAAGGAATATATACATTTATGTCGACTTTGGAAGCAGGACAGGGCCCAGGGTCACACGTTTCATAACTTATTATTGCTCCTGCAAAACATAACCAGTTGAGATGTTATCATTCTCAATGCCACGTCTCCGAAAGTCATGTCATTATGGGGTAATCTCAGTTTGCGCTTAAGAAAAATAAATGTAAGGATGAGATGAGGTACACAGTGTAGGTTTCCTCAATAGTCAATCAAATCATGAAGTCAGTGAGTCCTTACAGACTCTACTTTGCAAGGTTGTTGGGGGTACTTTGTTTCTAGGCAGAATAACTAAGCTAGATTTCAGCTAGACCCCTAACTTCCAGAAAGGTGGAGACTGCAGAGATAACGCCTACCTTAAACTCTAGTTGTTTCAAAAAAAAAATGCTGCTAAAAATTAGCCAGAAAGGGCAAAAATACATTTGAAATCAGCAGGTAAAATAGCAAGGCATAGAACTCATCATAAGTCTTTTATTATAATTATTTTTTAAAGGGTTGAAGCTGTTCAGCTTTGTCAAATACATGTGATTAGCTTTGGGAGGGCATACCAGGAAGAAGAATGTCCCTATAAAAAGAGAAGCTCAGAAGTGCTGTGAGTTCTGTAAGCATGATAGCTATGACTACACTGCTAGTTATTGCTCTCTGACATACACATTAACGGTAGCCAACCCAAAGCTGATAAGTGACGAGTATACAGAATTAATTTATTGTGGCAGTTTGCATGGTTTTCAGAATTTATTAACAAGAGATTCTTGTCCCATAGCATAGGTTCCTTAAGAGTTTCTTTATTGGAGCAAAAGCCTTACTGAGACCAGGTTATGAGTTATTTCTTGAGTCGCATCACATAATTTATGTCATCAAGTTATTGTTTGTTTTTTTTCTTAGAGCATCAGATTGTGTAATGTAATGAAGTTTTTGAAAAATCACTGCTTTTATCTAGAAAGGAACTGCTGTTCTCATAGTAACTGAAGAAAAGCCTGAAAAGACAACCTTGCAATAAAACTAATGCCCAGAAAATAAATACAGAGAATATTAAACTTACCTGTTCTAGAAACTTCATGCAGTAGGGGCCAAGCTTTGGGTTTGAGAAAGTGGTTTTCTTTCTAAACATGCTTAATTTATTATTTTAAAACCTTTTTTAATAGTTACGATGTATAACAACCACTTGTGAAGATTTGGATTAAGTGTGGAGACAAATAAGGGAACATCAAAAATCCGGCTGTGATTCAGTAAGTCTGACTTTGATAAAATGCCCCTCCACAATCTGCCATGCTTGAGATGACCAAAGTAGATATATACTATGTCAATACAGTACTTTGTGAGGAGCTATCACCTGCTTAACTTGATGCAGTAAGAGTAGCTGGGTCATGAATTTAATCTTCAGAGATAGTGAATTTTCATTCTGAAGATTCTGCCTTTTCCTAAAATGAAGAATTTTCTTCAAGAACATCAAATTGCTGTTAAGGTTTGAAGGTTGGGTGTTGCGTTTTGTTTTGCGTTGTTTTCTAAATTGTATTTCCTTTTGAGAAGAAATAGCCACTAAACCTCCTTTAAGATCCCCACTGACACTATCATATTTTTAAACTGGTCACCATAATAAAAATCAGCAGTTGAATAAGATTTTAAAACAAAACAAGGACCTGTTTAACTCCTCTGAAAAGCTTTATTCTTCTTAGAGATTAGATATTACTTTAGGGGCTTCTTTTTTTCTGATAAATATCCAGACAGTATATATAAAACTCAAGAAACCTACTATTCATCAGAAATTCTCATTAGCTGAAAATTGGCTTAGGTTTCTAAAGATGTCCACTTGTACAAGGTTGTTGCCATGGACTTGGTTTCTTAGTTAAGAGCACAAACTCATGTTGTTTTGGGGAAAGAAAAAAAAAAAAAAAAAGAGCCCTTCAACACATCAGCATTTCTAAACCTCTCTGTGAGAGTTTCAGGTAGGCATTGTCAATTATTATGCTGGTTGCATTTAGTCAGAGCACAGTGAAAAGATTTTACATGGCGGTGACAACATCAGTTGAAGCCTATTTGCTTTCGTTCTAAATACTACTCGGCTTTTTTGCCCTAAACCATAACAAAGTCGAAGTAATGAATTGCTAGACATGAGCATTTTAGGGCCTTTTGTTATTGCAGAGGACAATAAAGAAATCTGGCTGTATTGTGTGTAATAGTTGCTGTGCACCCAACCAATAATTATTAAAAGATGCAGTCAAATACCAATATGACCTGAAATGCTTCATTGCATTCTGCTACAGTACCTGCAGTTTGTGCTTTATAAACCATATTCACAAGGATTTAAGTGCTGAACCCAAGTAATATTTGTGTGAGAGTGTTCCCCAAGGAAATCTCAGACACTGCAGTGATGTTATCAGACAGTTAGCAGCACTATTGATCACACCTAGTCAGGATAAACCACTCTCTACACAGTGTAAAGGGTTGCCACCTCAAAATTCTGCAAGTGGAGGGAATGACTAAGGGTACGACTAGGTGCATGAAGAGCATGCCGTAACAGGAAACTAAAATTGCTTCATATCCTCAAAATGATTGCATAGTGCTCTACTACTTCATAGTTAAACAGTGGGATGTGGAAACAGCTATTTGAGCTGTAACACAAGATTTTGTCTGACACCAGAATTAACAATTTTCATTCTTTATGTTATTGGTAGGCATCTAAAGGTTTCTTAGTGGAGCTGTGAATCCTATGAAGTTAATACACATCTATTGAGTCTGTGCTGGCCAAAAGCCCTCTAGAAGCATTCCGTAGACGACCCAGTGCATGCATGCAGATCACGGGCTGAAAATCACAGGTAATTACCCAAACCTGAATAAATTCAAGAGAGAAATCATAATGAACTTTCTAAGTGCAAGAAGACTGTGGTTGTGTGTCAGAGACTTCCAAGTGAAGAAATGGCAGCATGAATCCTAACTGGCTTCCAAGCTTGACTGATTTATGAATGAGATGATAAAAGACCTACCTAAGAATTTAATTTTAGGACTACTTTATGGGGTTTTTTGTATGTGTCCTCAAAATCTTTCTGGAAAAAAAAATACATTGGTCAACATAGGAAGCTTGGAATTTTGGAACACATAGCAATCCTAGAAATTATTTTTCAGGCTGCTGAGCATTTCTGTGGGGAAAATTTTAGATAAAACTAGAGAATATGTGCATGGTCACACATTTAGAGCTGCTTCATAGTTAAGATTTGTGGATATATGCCAGCAAGCCAGAGCTTCTATACCTCCATGCTGAACATATGGGCATACGCAATAATTCTGATGATTTTGGAAAGCATCAGTCACCACACACATTCTGCACACTTGCATGGACCTACTGTGCATGAGTTACCCATTTTTTTCCATAAAGGATGTCAGTATATGCAATGCCATAGTTTTCATTTCTAGGTAGCATTTACTTGCTTTATACCCTGAGATATATGAATATTGGCCACAATAGGTCTGGCTTAAATTATAAACAGCTCACTTGAACAGAACCAAGATATGTTTGGAAGATTAAGAGCAACAGAACTAATGTTCATTGAGAAATCCCTACCTACTCCATGAGACAGAGTAGCTGAACATGGTCTGATTTTAGTTCCACTTATGTTTTGAGGTAAAAGCAGTTTATCTTAATAACCCTGAACATGATTTACCCAGCCCATTTTATTGCACAAGTAAAGCAACTTGAGCATGGCATGGCCAGGGTTACCCTCCCTTAGATCCATTACCTTCCTTTAGATCCATTAAGAAAAGTTGTAAATAAGTTCATGTAGATTTCCAATACATTTTCAACATATTAATTGTTGAAATAATTGTTGAAAGACAATTTAGTTACAACAGCACATTTTTAACATATGTAATGCATTCTTTCAAGGCCATCCTTTTGATGGCTTTAGCCCTGCTGTATTTTTAAATTCAGACAGCCTGGGATGAGGCTTTTTGCCTGAATCCTCACTCTATTGAAGGCAATGGCAAAGGTCCACTCAATTCAAGGGGAAAAAGATCTGGCACTAGTGAAGAAGCTTGGCTGAAGTGCCTTAGCCTGAAAATCACTTGCCTGGGACGTAATCCCCATTCTGCAGACAGATTGGGTCGCCTCTGAAGGATCTGGCTGCTTAGGTACAATGCATAAACTTTATACTTAAGTTATGTGGCTGAATTGTTGATGAGGACAGTTTAGCTAAGCTCCTGTTTTACAGAGCTAACTTATTTTGGTTTTTTTTACTGACTAAGCTGGCATTGAGGAACACAGAAATGTCACATGAGGCCCAAATATTTGTTACCTTTGAGGCAAATTGGTGCAATGCAGTGCATTGACTCACTTCTAATATTAAGCCAGAAAGGGCAACTTGTGGTTTTTTAAATATCATATGTTCCTGTGTGGCCTCTAGGATATATTTCTGCTTCAACAGTCATGTAATTCAGACAACTGCTTCTTCTTCCCTTCTTCCACCTGTCCTAAGCAGTAAGCAAGAAGGTTTTTCTTCACCTTAAAGGGTCTCCCTTCATCCTCATGGCGTGAACACTAAGAGGAAGGGGGAACTTGCTTCCTTGTAAAACATCCTATAAATTGGTGCTTAAAGCCTGGCTGTGGAAAGACACAGCTTTTTATTTCTTTGGACTGAGGTGGAAATTAAAGTTGTGTTAGCTGTCTCCTGGGATATTGATCTAAACACTGCTGCCATTTGAAGGCTGCTGATGTCACTTTTTGCATAGATGACCTTAGTGATAAGTGTACTCAACCAGAGCCCCCTTGCAGCCAGCAAGGCTTGCCTGATTCCCACGGACAGGAGCTGTGACTTTGTAGCCTGCTGGCTAGGACACTTAGGTAGAGGTAAAGAAAGCAGGTTTGCTTTCTTTGATCTCCTTCTGCTTTTCCTTTCTGTTTCTTTAACCCAATAATTATTTAAAGTAAAGTATTTAATCAATTGTTGGAGAAAACAGTGACTTCAGTGACTGAAATGGTTTCCTGATTTTGAGATCTAAATTACAATAATGCACAGCTCTGTAGCTGCAGCCCTTGGAGACATCCTCAGCCATGCAAGAGACAGGTTGAAATGTAGACAAAACACATCCTGTTGATATTTCTTCTTGGCTTGTCATGTTAATGCCGTTACTATCAATCAGGATGTTAATGCTTTTCCAGGGCTCATGTAGATGCATAGGCACTTTGCGCTGCTGTGTGATATTTACTCCCTGAGATGGTTATCTAACTTTAAACAGCAGCCAGTGCTTATGGCTGCAGTGCCAAATTCCTCTTGTATTTCAGCACCTACTTGCTAATGGGAAAGTATTGTTCTCTTCACATTGTGAGGCTGGGGGCATCTCGTGAGGAACTGGCCAAATTAGATCAGGTTGCTCAGGGTCCTGCCCAGTTGAATTTTCAGTATCTTCAAGGAAATTATGCCATCTCTCTGGGCTTCTGTTCCAATGCTTAACAACCTTCCTGATGAAAAAAGTATCCTATCTAGGTGGATAACAACTTGAGTCTGTTGCCTTTTGCCCTTGGACTGCACCCTTGAGAAGCATCTGGCTCTGTCTTAGCTGAATTCTCCCATGATGTAGTTGTGGACACCATTAACATCTACCCTAAGATTTTTCTTCTGAAAACTGAGGAAATTCAATTCCTTCATTCTCTCCTTCACTATCATATAAGATAAATGCTCACCTAACTATAGGATGCCACATGAATATATAAAAAGAGAGGGATTGAGAGAAGGGCTCTGAACAGGAGGTCTTGTCCCTCCTTCTCTCCCCAGACTACAACAACTATTTCCATACCATTTCTGACACATTTGATCTACTTTGTTCTCAAAAACTAAACTGTAGTGGCGGTTTCACTGTCTCCTAAATGCCGGTGTCCGATGATCACTCTCAGTCTCAGCCTCTTCTTCCTTCAGCTTAACTGTTCAGTCAACAATTTGATCACTCTCGGTTCGCCTTTCTGGATTCCTTCCAGCTGGACCATATTTTTCTTCAGCTAAGGTGTCCATAACTGGACACAGTGTCCAGTGGAGCTGAAAGGCCTGTAATGCCTCCCGGTGGGTGTTTGTCTCTGCAACTGTGTTTCTCATTTCTAAGTCCTTCACTACTCCTAGGGCTCTAGCCAATAAGTAAAACTGCTTAGGTAACAACAGGATGCAAATGTGTGGCAAATCCTTGTTTTGGATAAAAGAAAATTTGTATCTTCAGGTGTTGAAGTTTTAGATGAATAAGAATATCCAGGAAAATTGTATAGAGGAGTCACTCAACCTGGTATGAATCAGACTAGACTCCTCAATCCAGCCAGCTGCTGCAAACCTGGCTCCATCTCTACCCACTCTCTCCTGGGAGGCACAAGGATGTGTTACCCTGCCTTGATGTAAGGAATTTAACATGCTGAGGTGTGAAATGTGAGGCTGCCACTCAGAGATGGACTCATCACGTCTGAAGATAGTAAGGTTATATTTGTAATGATAACCTTAGGAGGACGTGGTTTGTAACAGTTCATTGTAGCTGGTCAGCAGTGGCCTGATAGAGGTTTATGAATGTTTCTCTATCCATCCTCAACTCTTTTTTTCAATTGGCTGCTTTTTTGCCATTCACAGTAGTAAAGTTTTATTGAAATCATAAGCTTTTACCAGAATTCAGTCTTACTTGCTAAAAAAAGAATACTATGGTTAGTCATAATTTTAAGAGTTAATGCCTAAATATAGGGGGAAAAAAGATTAAAAGGAGAAAAGAGGGGCTTAGAGAGAAAGTAATAGTCTTTTGTGGGGTTTTGCTTCAATTTTCCTGCAATATTTGAAATACAGTCATTGTGGCAAGGCACTTATCTTGCATCTCTAGTGTATATAGCAGGCTGCAGGCTCTAAGCTGAATCATGTCTAATAGTTTCAATTTCTTGATAGGGTATGTGTGCTCACGACTGATGTAATCAAAGACAGTTCATAGGAGGCAAATGCTTGTTCACAGATAAAACTTTCTAACTTTACTTGACCAAGATTTTCTAATCTGGGAGCTTTAATGTAAGTGATCATACACAAGCATTTAAGGAAAAGTCCTTGATTTCAAGAACAGTGATTCCATGGGATCTTTTTTTCTATAAATGCTCCACAAACCAATTTATCGGCAGTTAATATCAGGTATACAAATATGAATAAGTTGTCTACAATTAAATTTGTTTGAAAACTGGGCATGATGTTACTTAAACCTTAAATTTAAACCTGGGTTTGATAATAATGTCCGTATCATATCTACATATGTCCAGGTCAGCTGCCTATATCCTGAAAAAGGACAACATCTTGTTAAGCAAAGAATTTAAAGGTCCTAAATCAGGAAAGCTTATGAGTTTGTATAACACTTCAGGAAGCTTGCCAAAGCTGTGATGCAAGCCTGGTCTTTTTAGAGCTCACTGAATTTTACTATTAACCTTGGAATAAAAAAAATATAGGACCATTTTCAAATCTTATTTTGATAATTAACATGCACAAGTGATAGAAAGCAAACAGCAACCTTCCTTTGGACATCTACTCCTCATTTGCACATTCTAATTACTTATATTTGCATACACATTTGAAAACACAGTGCTTTCCCCATTAGTACTGATCACATTCCTCATTAAATTAAGTAAATACCCCCAAAATACAAACGGCTGTAGCTAAATTTAACATTATTTTACATAGACTAACATCCAATGCATTCTTCAGGCTTTTTGGCCATCCTGGATAGTAACTTTAAGGAAAAAAAAAATCCAACTGCATGCTTTGATACTGGAAACAATTCATACTCTGTCCGGGCCACCTCCTGACACAGGTTTTGGTCTGCAGTTGTCAGACGTTGGAAAGCTGAGGAGCTGCTGGCACAGGCTGCTCATCTGCATGCAGCTAATACAACATTTCCTCTGTGTGAATGGTGAATACAGCTCTATTCAGCCCTTGCATCACTTTTGAATCGACACGGGCTCAGCAGACCCCTCTGTCCTAAACATGGAGTTTGGAGGGGAGGGTGAGAATAAAGATATTACATCTCTGCCTGGACGCTAGGGTGGACATTGCATAATTATAGGTGCTAGTTTGTGGGTGGGATTTTGCTGGGTCTGGTTAAGGAGCATGGAGATCGGTTTTAAAAAAATGCTGTGAAGTCATTCAGACTACCACTCAAACTCTTGCTGATACAAAAATTCAGCTCAGGAGATCATGGATGAATAGGTCACTACACAAGGATGAGCATTTAGTTTAAACCCACAGTTTGCATTAGAAGAATAATACCGAAATATACTGTATATTCTGAAAATATCTTAGTGCTGGTCTATTCTGGATTTTCCAAAGGCATGGGCTCTACAGCAACCTCATTGTTCTCCTACCCTGACCTGAGCTAGCCAGCCAGCTAGGCTGGGTTTACATCTGCTTTGCATCACCAGCGCAATGCAAAGCACAGAATACTAATGTATCTGTCCTGGTCTGTGAACATATTGCTGCTTACAGGTATACTGCTGCAAGTAGAAGTGTTGGCATAAAGACGGCAATTTGCTGAAACCCTTCAGTATTTGATTAAGGAGTAGGGACAAGCTAATTTTACCTCATGGCAAGAAGCTATCAGTGGGGAAGCTGAGAGGTGTGCCTCCAAACATGGTGGTGTTTAAAGAATACTTTAATACTTTAATAATTCACAAGAGTAATTCACAATGGTGAGCAGGGAAAGAGGGGAATTGGCAGGAAACAACTACTATGGTTTCCAAGGTAGGAGAAATCTAGGCAGAAGGAGCCTGCCAAGCTTTATAAACAGCAGAGGAAATTCAGTGTTGAGATGCAAAAATAATGGACAGTATCCTGAAATACTCATAGGTTTATTTTATACAGCTTGCTAGGCAAATTCTACATTAAGTTTCTGATCTAGTAGAAGGTCTGTGAAACAGTATAAATAACTTAAAAAAAATATTTATTGTGGAGGCAAAGTCAATTGAACAAAATTGCTAGGGTGCATGAAGACCATAATGGATAATAATAAAGAAAATTATACAAACCTGTATAAATCAAAATACCCTTTCAACCTGAATGCCATGTGCAATTCCAAGCACTTAAACTCAAAAATGGACACAGCAGAAATGAAAATGATTGTTTAACTTATCTCAACAAGTATTAAAAAATGAGATCATTCACCTTAGAGAGGAAAAAATTAGCCAGACTGTGATAAATGTATATAAATAAATAACTTAGACAGATGAAGGAGCTGGAGAACTCTGGTTTGCACTTTCTTAAAATGTTAGAACAAACGGTACTTCCTGAACTAGAGAGGCAACAATTTTTAAACTAGAAATCAGAATAATTTTTGCAGCAAAATCATAATTAGTCTTTGGAATATATTTCTACATGACACTGTGGTGAACATAAAGTTAATAAGTTTGAAAATGTTGTTTAGCAGAGGTAACAAGCCTGGGATTCCTAGAGATTTGTATCTAAATCCCTCCTCTTCACTTGTCTGATTGCCACCTCTCCTACTGGCTCTATTAAGCAAGTAGCTTGTGTCCTGGCCAGCACAGACATACTGATTAGTTAATAGGTATGTCTTCAAGGGATGAGATTAACATGTTAACACAGCCTTCCCTCTTTCTTCTTTCTTTCTAAAAGGATGGTGGAACTTGACAGCTTGGAGGCTTCTCTGGTTGAAACTGAGCAAAATGTTCAAAAGAGAAACACATGGATAGGTTATCAGATCAAAAGAAATGAGGATGAAAGCGTCCTGCTTGTCCCTAGAGAAATATAATTTGCTCTAGGCTGCAGTTCAGTTTTCATCCTGGAGTAGCTTCCAAGGAGACTGATCCCAGAATGCCACCAGTTCTGGGATATTGCAAAAGATTTTGTGTTTCCAGTGTTGGCTGAGCACTGCAGACAGACAATGCTCCAGCACCAGCTGGATGGGGAGCCAGGAATATGCCACTGATGAGGATGGCTCTTCTCTTGCCTCCCGTCCAGCTACAAAGCCAGCTGGAGAGGCATGGTAAGAGATGTAGAGCCATGCCTGACTGAAGGCAGAGGTGGAGGATCAGCAGGTTTTCTGGGGGAAAGCCAGGGCTGAAGCCCAAGTTTGACATATGAGAACTTGAAAAAGTTGCAGAGCAGCTAGATTAGGAAACTTTGCCAATGTATTTCTGTTTGTTGGAAAGATCATGTGTCAAGCCAAGCTTGCTAAGTCCGTCCTAACTGCAAGAGTTAGATTCTCCAGTAGTTGTGAATATTTACTTTATATTCAGACAAGTTTTTATTTTCTCTGACCTTTTCTCTGAGAAATAAGGATATTTTGTCTCTGATACTCCTTTTCAGCTTGCAATACTAAAAGAGCATATGCTGTTTCAAAAGAGTGAAAAGCATGTACTTTCAATCCAACATCACTTACTTGGGATCAAACAAAACTCTGTGCAAGAAATAATATGTCTCCAAGAGACATTTAATTGTCTCTACATGTCTTCTGTACAAACGCAGAACAGTTTGGAAAATAAAATGTCCTCTGCCATCACATGCAGATCAAAGTTCTTCAAAATCAGAAAGTACAATAAAAAGCAAAGTTTTCTGAGTTGTGGAGCATCTTGTGCAAATAACCTAGTTTTTATCTTCACCCTACTATTACTTCCAGAGAGGAGTATTGAGAGATTTAAGTGGTTCATTTTGATCTTAAGCCCCCTGTATCTGCTAGTTTGCACAGAATTTTTTCTGTCAGTGCTCCTTAAGCCTAAGAAACAACTTTAGGAGCTGAGTCTCCAAGCCATGTTGCATCTTCTTGATCTACCTTTATTGTAGGGAGCCAGTAATACACTGAGTGCTGTGATAGGTTTTGAGAAGGAGGTATTCTGGGGCTCCAGTCAGGACAGATTTCCATGAAAAAGTCCCATTTGTTACCATTGAAAATATCCATGTTTGATCAATTTAAAGGTATCTGTACTCCTACTGAGTACCTGTATAATATCTATAAACTTACTGAAACAGTCCTTTTGTGGGATTTACATGGAAAATAAACATAGAAATGAATGAGTTTTACTAAGAGGTCACAAATATTTGCAGCTTATTCAAGGGAGATTAAGTAGCAAGACTTTGAAGTGGGTGGTGTAGAAATGCATCCCTGAAATTCTCATTTTTCTGTCATTTTAGGAAATGTATGTGTGTGCCAAAGTATCTTGTTGTTCTTCTGATGTTTTATCAGATCCATGCAAAATGCAGTTGGTTCCAGCCTTGAAATGCAAATTTGTCTTACACTTCTCTTGCTGCCAGTAGGAAGACTAAAAATACATATGTAATGATGTTCCTGGAACACTTGCAAATGCCTTTAGATGATGATTCCCATTTTTTTGCTGCTATCCAAAATAGTGTTAATTTCGCAGGCTCATTTTGGCCAAAACGTATGGACTTGTATTTAAATTAAAAATTCTTCTGAGGATAAAATTACTTAACTATATAGAAGAACTTTGCCAAGTAGGTAGGTCACCAAAATGGAGCCTGGGGGGAAAAAAAAAAAAAAAAAGTTTTGCCGATTTATTATGCTTACATCTGGTTTCATGATTTTCTTGTTACTTTAAACATTCTTTGCAGTATTAGAATCCCAAAACAGCCCACAAGCCTGGTAATTCAGGAAGGCTTATAATTAAGGCAGGTCTATTTAATTTTGTTGAACAGATTAAAATGAGAATGTTAGTAATGAAAAAGTTAGAAAAAGATGCATAATCATCATAAACAAAGGCAGCTGTTACAAAGGCTTCTGACTAGTGCCAACAGAGATTTTGAAAGGGGTAACATTTTAAGGCTGGTGCCTAAAAATATGGATTTAGGAAAGTATACAGAAGTGACTATTTAAAGCTTGGAGTCAGGAAATTTTTTCTGCTAAAACCATATTTAAATATTGGCCTGAGTGCAGGCAGAACTAGATTGATTTTAAGAGCCAAGACAGTTTTTCAAGGAGACTGTATTCCCTGTGTTTGTTCTGATGGGAATCTGGAGCATTCAGACCTTCTGAAAAACAAGCATTTTAAAGATTTTGATTGCATAGACCTAGAAGAGCAAGATGGGACACACTTGGATTGGTCTTAATGTCAAATTTTTAAATACAGCTGTAATTATGGAATTCATCTTGCCCAGCTTCAGATATACAATGTGGATGTTACTATTTGACACTTATCCTTCAATGGAGAGAAGAGGTACAAAAGAGAAAAGACCATCCCATCCTTAAGTAGGTACCTAAAGTTGGTCACATGAATCTTCCCCTACAAGGCCACATTTATCTCCTAAATAAATTTCTATGCTTCTAAAAGGAGCGTAGGATGGGTGTCAACACCACGGATGTCTGAAATTTGAAGAGATACATCTTGTCCTGGATACTAAAATCTAAGCCCCAACCTGTGAATGTTTTACTTCATCTTTATTCTTCCTTTCACCATTTCTAATGTATGATATGACGATGCCCCTTTAATGATTTTTCCATGGTGTGCACACAAGGAAGAGATTTATGCTACTTGGTAAATTTAACTTCATACTTGGTGCAATAAAGAAATTGAAAGTGCACTTAAGAGTTATAAAAAATCTTGGCTTTCAAACCATAAAATTTCTGCAGTGTGGGTATTTCAGGTGTCTTAAAACTGAAGGTGCTCAAACTAGCCTAAATGGTTATTGATGATAGGAAATCAGCATCAGTGGTAATTGTAAATCTATGTGTTGTCTACGTAGCAGTGGGAGGTTAAATATCATAAGTAATAATATCAGCTAATGGTACATACAGAGTTTTGAGACATACCACAAAATTCTGAGGAAAGAAGCTTTAAGGTAAAGCTAATAAAACAGATAAAGTGGCTAACCTGGAGTGATTCAAGGTGAAATTCAATTCCCAGAAAATTCTTGGTCCTTTGACAAAAGCAGACTGTACTATTGTAACTACAGTTTCTAAAAATGCATGGCAGTATTACTCAGACTTAAAACTAAAAGGCTTGATAATTAGCTGCAGAAAAAGGATTTTAATTTATATACCATATCAACAAAGAAAATACGTAACTGAAATGCTTAGCAAAATTACAGGTTTTTAATGAGAATCAGCTCAGCTTCTTTTTAAATTACTATAGACACTGAAGGTGACATTTCAGTCATCAGACAGTCATGATTTATTCCCTAGAAACTAATAGGCACACTCCAAACCTAAACAGAAATGAAGGATTTGCAGCATATTACAGTATTACATATTGGCACTTAGGAAGAAGGCTTCTTGCATGAAGGCAAATGAGGTTTTTTAACTGTCACATGTTAATTGTTTGAAGAGCAACAACAACAAAAAAAACCAACAAAAAAGCAGCAAGCTATTTCCGAAATATAATGCACCAACAAAATAAGAAATGGAATTGAGGGAGAAAAATACATCTGGTGAGGACAGAATCAGACAGGAGGGAGAATTTATAGCCCTGTGCTAATTCCATAATCTCAGACCCTGAGATGGATGGAAGAATGACAGAAAAGGCCCTTATCTAATAGATGTGACAGAAGTAATGAGATTGAAAGATGATAATCTTCATCTGATCTGCTACCAAAGATTCATATTCATAGAGTTAAATGCTAAACTTTGTCATAAAAGTGAAGTGTTTGTACATAATATATTTAGAATTTTGAACCAGGAAAAGCTTCTCCTTCCATGTCATCCTCTATAGCTTTTTGGCATAAACTTATGTCTTAAATGTGCTAGGGAAATCAGGTAAGTGCATGCTGGGGCTGTTTGCTCATTCACTCACATTACCAGATTGAGAGAGTTGTAAATGTTTTTGTAAACAGTGAGTTATTGGATTATGATTTCACTGTGCTTCAGAATTATGCAAGTCATGTAGTCTTGTACATCTACACCTGCAGCATTTTCAAACCAAACAATTCAGGCAGGGTTTCTAAGGGGTTGGGAGGCCCACCTGTTGAAGAAACACAAGGGTCAGTGTTTCATTAACTGGCAGTCTGCCCTTTAAAATAGTAGACTAACAGGGAATTAATCTGCTTTACTGTAGTTAAACCTTAGCCTTTTACTTAATTGTGTAAGTGTAATTTTGTCTGTTTTGCTTAAGCTTCTGAAAAGCTCAAGAAAGCTACTAGGATGCCTGAATCACAGCATGGCTTTGGGCTCTCTTTTGCCCTCAGTTCTTTGACCTTCTTTGCTCTTGTTGTAAGGTCTTCCTAGATGGCAGCAGCTCATCTTCAGTATTTACCAGCTTGATCTGTGGCATTGTCCACCTGAAAGATCCTAGTGGACCTAGAATCAGTATAGTAAAAAATGAATATTTATTATTTCCCCTACCAAACATCCATTCACTCTGTTTCTTCATCCATGGGGAACTTGCGTGTTCTCTGTTGCTTTGCTGGTAGGTTTGGCTTGACTCTGACTCTTCTTTGAGCCCCTCCAGCACAGCCAGGTCTAATCTATACAAATTTTGGTGATGCAATGTCTTTAGGACTGGGCTTGTCTGAAAGTGGAATCTCTTCTTCAGTTCATTCTTGAATCACACCCTCATTTGCTCCTCTTACCCCTGACACACTTTTCTTCATACATATATATCCTTTTAAAATAGAGGTGAAGTGATTGTTCCTGTAGTTTGTCATTTAAGGGAATAAGGCACCTTCTCCCTTTTTTGGATTCCTTTGCTGGAAATCTGCACAACATTAAGCACAAAACACTTGTGCACTGTCGCAGACCTCTGCAGCCTTCCCCAACCTGCTGATGGTCCCCTACACCTACTGAGGTGTTGCCATGCAGGCACAGCCTACAGACTGCATGAAGGTCTGTTAAAAAATTTAGCTACTTGTTTTCTTCCTTTCTTCTCATCAATCCCTTAACCAAACAAGGGGGACTAGACTAGATGATCTCCTCAACTCCTTTCCAATCCCATTTTCTGAAAATCTGTGGGTAAAAGCCATAATCTGATCACTACTTACCTCCATGTTTTGCTTGAAAACCCTTTGCGGTACTGCCGATGAGAAAGGAGCCAGTCTTGGAAGTAATTAGGCAGATAGTTTAATAAGGCTGCTGCTTTTCACGCTGATCAGATTGTTTGATGATTCTCTCTATGTCTCCTAACTTCTACAAAGTCTCAAGCCTGAACTCTCTCTGATAGGGACTCCCTATTGGTCAGATATTTTCACAGTACCCAGTGGAATGATGCTCTGGCTTTCTTATGCTGCTAGGTAAAGATAAAAAAGTAAAGATACTAGCTCTGAGTGGGCACAGTTTGAGGCTTCACACCAATTATGAGCAAAGGTAAAAGATTCTATCCTTCCCAGCGCTAACAAGTTCTCACTTACTGAACTGTAGCTTTTGTGGTTTATAATGATCGCTAACCCAATCGAAGAATGTGCGTGTATTGCATAAAGTAACAGAAACTACATAGATAAGAAAATGAATCCTGGAACTAAATTTATCCATCAAATACTGATGGTCAAGACTGCAGGAAAAAGTATCTACTGCTGCTCTTAAAGGAGTTTTTGGTGTTTGGTAAGTCCATTTAACACTGAAATATTTACTGTATAAGAAGAAAATCCTGCTAGTGATGTCTGAATGCAAGAATTGAACATGAGCACATAACTTTTGATAGGTAAAGACTTATAGCCACAAACTACACAATTCTGGAGTCTGGTCCTGATGTAACCCTACTTGGGTTGATTATTAGTGTTAATGCCCATCACCATGTCTGTTAGGGCACAAAGAACTTCAGCTCAGGACTGAGTGTAAGACCTGGGAGCAGAATCCTGCTCTCTTTTGCATAAATGTAAATGCTGAGATCAGTTATACAATATTCAGACTCTTTGCTGGCTCATTTCTCTCCTAGTGAGGAATAATACTCTCCAGAAGTTCAATTCTTCTTGAGCTTCTCAGAAGCTGGGACAACACTTTATCTAATGGAGATGGCATACCTTCAGCATGTCTGAAACCATGAATAAAATGAATTCAGCCACCCAAGATGTGTGATTACTTCTGCATAGCCATATTGCTTGAGGCATTCTGCTGTCTTTATTGCAAACCTATCCTCACACTTGTAAGGATACCACACATTTATTTTGCAATGTGAATGTAACTAATTTTTTTCTCCCCTGATTTGGAAGCAAAACAATATCGAATAAGTGTTTGCTTCATCTCTGACAGCCTGATTTCAACATAGTGAGCAAAGGTATGAAATGGAGCAAAACCCCTGTTGGCTGCAGGTAAAATAAAGGCTCAGTGTGGCATGATCTGTTTCGCCACTGACTGGTTAGAAGAGAGAAGTGCAGAGACTCCTGGCAAGGCAATGAAACAGATGGACAACTTTGCCAAACGAGAACTTTTTTCCTCTCGAAGAGGAGGAGAGAATCTGTAATGAAGGAGGTATAAATGAACATTCTAGGAAACCAATAAGATTTGGGCTGTATCTTCAGCTGGTGCAAACTGGAACCTCATGAAGCAGTGAATCAGGGATTGGACCTATCGCACTTTTCCTTTCCTTTGAGTGAAGTGGTGAGAGGAAAGTGGCATTGCCCCTACCCAGGTCTGTGAATAGTAATGTATCTGCATGGTTATCAGGTAAGTCAGTGGTAGAACAAAGAGAACATATTCCATGATATATGGAGCATATGTGGCAAGACAATTCGGGACACTACGGTATACTTTGCAAATGTATCCCTAGCCTTAGATAAAACATTTGCTTCTAAAAGAAGCATTTTCAGAAGGTAACCCAGAACCAGACTTAGGCTGTGAATCTGAGATAATCATATGGCAGGGTTGCTCCTTAGAAATGCTGGGGTCCAAATTCAGCCTTTGTGCAAGCTAGGGCAACTCTTTTGCACTCCTATACTGGGTATGCTGTTGGCAACCAGTTTTTCCAATTCCACTACATCCAGGGCATGCAGAAACATTATTCCTATGCCATAAAGCATTTTATTGCTCATGGGCTGCTAAAGGATTATCAGTAATTCAGGTGATTTGCAGAGAACTCCAATAACAATCTTTCACTGAGCACGGTGCATGAGATAACGACGAAAATGTATTTCAGGCTGGAAATATGCCTCCTATCTCTTACCCAGTCAAAAGCAATTCTACAGCAGTGAGGTACTGTACTCTGAGATGGATTTTAATCTTCCTTACACTAGTGGAAATTAGAGAAACTTCAGGTGGAATCAGTAGAGTTGCAGCAACACAAATCAAGCCCTTTTTCAGCTGTACATGTAGGGAGAGAGACTTTTCCAAATAAGGGAGGACTGAAAGGCAGAATCGTCTCTCCGTATATTTTTGTCCCTGTATATACTGACAAATTTCAGGTAGAATGAATCAAGACAGGGTGAAGCACAAAGAAGATCAAGTAATGTGGACAAGAAGTAGTTGGTGACAACAGCAGTTAATACCTAGGAGGCTGAGAGAGGATTTAGTGGCTATGGCACTAGTATACAGATGGAGATAAAGCAGAGATAGTCAGCAAAGGAACAGTAAGGAAAGAGTCAGCAAAAGACAAATGGAACGAAAGCAGCAGCTAAGTGATTAGGGGAGTAAAACCCACTTAGAGGTATTTGTTCCCATCACCACGTGTGCTTGGCTGCCACCGGCATACAAGGAGACAGTGTCTTGACAGGACAATTGAGCCCTTTTAGTGGGTAGGATATTTACTGTGACCTGTATAGTCAGGTAGTTATATGGCCCTCATCACCGTCATTTTTGATGGCAGAGGCAGTACTAAAATTCAAATTGCTGTATGCAGCTGAGCTTACCCATTTTGCACGGCAACCTCACCACGCCAGTGAATCAAGAGGGAAGGTTTCACCCCACGACCTTACAGTGGGCTGATGTGAGGGCTGGTGAGCTTAGAGGCTGGCCTTGCAACTCCATCATGTGCTTTCTACTATTAATATAATACATTAACTTTGTACTATAATTTACTCCTTTAGCCTGTGTCAGAAGATTGTTTTTCATAATGTCAGTGGCATTTTTCAAAGAGCAAACCAGCAATTTTTGCAAGATGCTGCTGCCATGTCCTGAGCACACATTTAAACACTATTGCCAGCCAAGCAATGAGGTGCACAGAGCATTTCTGTACCAGTGTAAAGTGGGGAAATAGAATTTCTGTATGCTTTCGAACTACTTGGAGCATTCCTTCAGCTAACAGACTCAAAGAACTGGAGACAACATGCACAAAACTGTGCTAAATAGGGATAAAAGAAACACAGATTCAATGCTTTCACTTGGTTGAGTGCATCCTGCTGCAGCTTTCTGACAACACTCTGGTGCTATCACTTAGTGACTATATAAGAAAGGTCCCTAAAGCCCTGGCCCTGCCGACCGGCAGACACTTGCAGAGAGACAAGCTGCCAGCCTCAAGCATGTGTCAGCCCAGAGGACTGACTGATAATTATAATTTCTCTCTTGAAGCACCCAGAGGCCATGATCATGGTCTAAGACTCCCCTGGAGTTAGGTGTTGATCCACCCTGAAGAATGAAATTTTGCTTTTTAATAAGACAAAGGAGGTGAAAACTGGAAAATTGTGGCTTTTATATAGCAGAACACCTTTTTTAGTACTTACATGTTTGCTTAAACCTAAGCATTTATAGAGTACCATAAGAGAGGCACTCATCTATGTGTACCCAGCTGTCCTTTGGAAAAGGAACATTTTGAAAGATTCTACCTTGCAAGACAAAATCCTCACCTCCTGCAACTGAATGAGAGCCGCCTTTTCCTTCATTACAAGTAAATAGTTTTCAGCATGGAGATTTCAAATGTACAATATCACGAGTAACACCCAAAGAGGTTAAAAAGTGTGGACAGTACCCCAGTTCAGCAGAGAGAGTAAAAAACAACCTCCTTCTGTTTGTGGGGTTTTTTGTGGGTTTTTTGTTCCTGCTTTTAACTTATGCCAACTGCCCCAAAATCTGTTCTGGCAGCTGGTTACCAGCACGCCAAATCTGGACACGTGCATTTCCAGCAACAGCCTTTGATCCTCTGCCACATCTCTTGTCCTGGTCAGGGTGAAACCATTACTTTGGCCAGGCAGATTTTTGGGATTGCGGCCACAGTCCTCCTGTGAGCACAGTGACCTTGGGGCTATTTTGTACTGTCAACAAGCTGCAAAACAGCTACAGTACAGCTGAGGATGAGGCCCATAGATTTGGTCAGTGTAATGATTTACATTTGGTATGAGCGTTGCCCAGCTCCCAGCAAAGCTGTGCCAGAACAGTGGTGAGAGCTGCACTGCATTTAAATGAGAGCTTGAAAAGCATTTTGAGCTGTTCAGATGGTAAAGACATCTGCATGTTCGTTCATGTTTATAAAAGGCACGTATCTC
Organism: Falco cherrug; assembly: GCF_023634085.1. Lineage (NCBI taxonomy): Eukaryota > Metazoa > Chordata > Aves > Falconiformes > Falconidae > Falco > Falco cherrug. The sequence continues at coordinate 42,188,742 of NC_073697.1, read as the reverse complement.
TAAGTACCAGTGCACAATTTTAAGTTCACCAATGGCATGCAAAAATCGAAACAATACAGTCTTGGCCACTGATCTGTTGAATCTATTACCAAAAAGAACCAAAAAACCACCCCAAGAAACCATTCAGCACAGATGACTTCAATGAGACTTGCCCCATCTCCTGCAGCAAGTTAATTTCCCACAGAAAATAATTGACAGAGAATGACAGTTGCAATCCTTGTGTGTGAGAGAAAGAGACTGTCTCTGTATCTCAAAGCATATTTTCATGAGATTCTGGAATGGATCTGGTCTGGGATAATTGTTGCTGGAGACACTGAGAGGAACTGAAAGCACCAGCAGGCATTTTTTACTAAAACTAAGAAATTCTTAAAATGTACAACACAGTGTGAAAGGATTAAAAAAAAAAGGGGGGGGGGGGGGGGTAGGGGGGTGGAGAAGAACAGAAAAAAATCCCCACGCTAACCTCCCCCAACCCAAACCCTGCAGTTGTGAAGCAAAAGGAGCCCTCTGAACACAGACAACAGTAGAGTCGACTCCCTGCAACTGAGATTTCTTGCAATCAGAGAAGACACAAGTATGAATTTTTCTTTCCTCATGCCCTGGAAAAAAGTATTTTATATTCTGGAGGGAATAAGAAAACAAAATAAAAACTTGAAAGCAAGTGAACTTCACTAACAGCCTTCTCCCCTTCCCTGCCCCTTGGCAAAAGTGTTGGTATTAATTTATGCAGTTGCTGTGTAAAACTGGTCAGATATTTCCTGACAGAATGCTTTCCTGTTTGAAAATACTGTTTTGCCTGATTTTAATTACTTTTCTAGAACTTTCTTGTCTCCTTTCTGAAGCCTGATATGTCTGACTTGTTCATATTTCTTAATGTCCAGAGGTTTACTTTATAGGTAGCTCCCAGATTAATTGTGCAGCTGTGGGAGGGGCCTAGAAATGTGTGATGCTTGGGTGGGAGTGCTGACACATGCAGAAGACCCACAGACATCTTTTAAAAGCAACAACAGAGATCAGTAATGCACTTGCCTCAATTGCTTCTGGTAGTTTATTACTTATAAAATTCAGGAGTAAGTTAGAACGCAAGTAATTCACTTGCCCAGTACACACTTCAGTTATCAGATATTTTTCCCTGCCTCCAAAATCTACCAAAAAGAGGATATCCCTATTTTTTAAATCCTTTGTCTTATCATATGAAATACAGGTAGATTTTAAGCCTTCCCTCTACAGCACTTAAAAAATGAGCCGTATATACAATGCAGAGCACAGCAGCTCTCTTCCAACATGGGGAATGGTATGCAATAGCATGTGGCAAATTTTTTTTTCTTTTTAGTTTTTCCTCCCATATAGTTACTTTTGAGGTCCTCTTCCAACCCCTGACTGGGTATAAGACACCCCAAGAGCGGGAATGCCTTACTCTGGGGAATGTGAGCGGTTCCCCAGCACTGCTCTCCTCACAGCTGACTTTTGGATCACACATTGAAACAATTAAAACTGACATCAGCTGCAGAAATGGCTATGGTTTCCCATTAAAAGTGACTGGTTTTCATCCCCGTTAAAAAAAAAAAAAGCTCATATAAGGGATTTTGCATTTGATTTTGCAACTTTGTTCTGTACAGTTAAATTTTTTTATGCACCTGTCAGTAACATAATATTGCCTCAAGAATGAGATTTCCTCCAACCATCTGTTTCAGCTGATTGAGTATTCTCTTACTGTATAAGAGTAGTTCATTGTCTGATGAATACATGTTATTTAATTTTCGAACAACATTAGGGACTCCTATGGCTTGTGTATGCAAATTCTTCGCGGCTATAAAAGAGCCGTCAGTTTTCCATCTCAACGGGTCACTTTTAATGGACAAGGCAGATAATTAATTTTTTATATATATTTGTATTGGAATAGAAAAGTATGATTTAACACAGAGAACAACTGAGTAGATGTGAAAAGTTTGCAGAATTAAGAGCACTGGCAATGCAGATTGGGTTTACTCACAAAGTGCCTTTGTTGTGGACACATTGATATTCTAGATAAGTCCAGACACTTCTAGTTTTTTTGTTGTGTTTTTTTATTCCTGGTTTGCCTTAGATTTTTTCCTTTTTTTCTTTTTTTCCTTTTTTTGAGGTTGCCTGAGGATTTACAGTAGCAGTTCTGAGATGTACAAGTTACAGTACTAAACACAAATTGAAGTGGAAATGGGAAATTAGTGCACTGCACAGTAAAGTCTGGCAGACAGATTGCTGCAGTTCACTTTAAGATTGCTTTGAAAACAATGCTGCTTTAAAAGTTGTCTTTGTGATCTGACTGTCCTTTTCACTTAGGAAAGAAAAGAGGGGGGGGGAAAAAAAGAAAAAGACTTGTTCGTAACTTGAATTAACTTGGCATCATTACTTTGAGATAAAACCCTAGCAAAGACAAGGCAGACTGGCACTTTTGCAGAGGTTACCACTTTAAATTAAAGCTTTCCTGAAGAGACAGCCTCAGGCTGGTGTAAATCAGGAGCAGCCAGCCCAGGGGCTGGGAGACCACATTCTGATCCAGACAGCATATGCCAGTCTCATGACTATCAAAGCACAGGAGGTTGCTGTGGCTACAGAGGAAAAAAAAGTGTGGCTTTTCCAGGACCTTTCCCACAAATCAGCGATGGCCAGCACTGGTGGATTTAGCAAGTGCGTTTCAAGCTGACATATAAATATGAATGACTGGGTAGGAGATGTGATATCTAAAAGGCCGAAAAAGCCCACTCTGTCTCAGATGTAGTCTGTTTGCCTGCCTACCATCCAGTTTTTTAGTGGCAGTGCAGTTAAAATGTTGGCTATGATAGTCCTGAAGGGGCCAGAGGCAAAGTTTCTCCATCATGGGTGAGCAATTCAAGGACTGGACGCTCTGCCTGCAGTACATTTTCAGTATTACTGTAAACCTGATACAACCCTGCCCTCAGTTAGCTCTTTCCCAACTGAATAAGCAATTGTCCCTGTCAAGGCTGTTTGATAATGCATTAGACCTATCCTGCATGTCTATGAGGTGGCGCATTTTCAGTGATATTAAAGAATAACTCTGGCTGCAGTAAAAGCAGCTAATAACAGTCCCTTGGGGCCCTCCAAAGACAGATTTATTTTATTATATTTTTTTAAAGGCCAGAATCAGCACTCCTACATCAACTTTGTGCAATGTGGAATAATGAAAAGATTTTCTTTCTCATACAAGATTCAAGTACTGTGGATGAGTGTTTTATTAAAACAAACGAGATTTTTCTTCATATGGTCATTCATTCAGTCTTCTTTCTGGTACATGGAAGAGCTAAAATGCTAGAAACAATTTTGGGCCAGTCTCTTGGAGGACTCGAGGCAGGTTGGGTGTGTTTTGGGGGGGTATGGAGGACTAGCCACGTGGTGAATAATCTTGTATGTAACAGGAATGTAATCTAGAAAACAGAAAAATCTGGAGTCTGTTTAGTCTGCTGGGTAGACCCCCTCATGCAAAGCAAGAGCCTCAAGAAAGCATTAAAATAATGCAGCAAATGCACATTTCTTCCTTTTAATGAAAATATGATCTGTTTTGTAGTCATTAAAAGGAATGGCCAAACTGTCTTTTCTGACCTGCTCATTATAACAGTAAAAATTGTAGCAAGACTCTTTTTCTCATGATTTAGTTTATGTAGTTTGTAAATTACTGCCTGGGCACTGACAGAGTCTACAAAACCTCACTGCTTCATCATCCAGGTCACTAGTCTTTCTGATGTGCATGAACCTGCTATGAGGGGATAGTTACCTACTCCTGTGTCACTGCTATATGTACTCAACCTCTCCAGGATACATCTGCCCTACAAATACACACATACACACATATGCATATATAAAAAGAGTCTCCCCATTCCTTTGTAGTCCCTGTTAATTTGATGAATGTCTGTTTTCCCTATTTGATGTTTAAATCAAAATTTTTCAGGGTGAGATGCTGTTGCTTGACAAGCTTATATCATGCCTATCCCCCTTTCTACCGTATCACTGATAACGGTGACATCAGCACAAACAACTACACCGGTTACTTTATAGAGAAGGAATGGAATTAAGGGTGAAGCCAACGCTACCAGAGAAGACCCTGAGTACATGAGATACCCAGTAGGACTGGCAGATACATCACAGTGTGCCTACAGACAGCTGGAAGCCAAATGCTTCTCACCAGGGTGTCTAAAGTAGCATTGGACACCTATATGTCTTTAGATAACCAAATACCAATGTGAGTGATTTACTTGAAGTCACAGGTTATAAGATGCTCATTGAAACCCATTGCCTTAACCACATGTTCCAGCCTTCATCTCAAATCCCCACTTGTCAAAGACAAAAAAGATGCTCAGGTCCTTGCTGCCAAATTGTCTTCTGGAAATATGTGCTGCTTCTCACTAGTGGTAGCCTGGAAGGTTATAAACAAGCCCCTGGTAACAGGGAAAATAAAGGAAAGGCAGCAGATTGTTCTCACAAGTGGTAATTTATCATTGGATTTGACAAGGAGACAGTTAGCAAGGAGTGTGTATCCACATGGGAGGTGAGGTAATGCAAGCAGAAGCATTAAGTTTCTGTGGGTCACATTTTGATAGCTGATGGCACAAAATGCAATTAGAGAGGAAAAAAATTAGATTTAATGACTCCCCATCTACAAACACACGTGCTCAAGATGCATTTTACACCAGCTTCATAGTCAAATGTAAAGTATTGAGTAATTGCTTAATTTGAGAGACCAGCTCCTCAAGTCTTAGGCCAAGAAATCAAGGCCAGTTATCTCAGTGTGGAGGAGATTAAAGATTAGAGAATCTTTCTAAATATTCATAAAGTGCTTGAAGCACTCTGTCGATATTGAAGGGGGGGGGGGTGGAAGAAAAGAAAAAAAAAGACAAACAAAGCTACCCCCACAGAGGTCCTTGGATAAAATTTCATTCCATTGAGAATTTTATATTCTGACTTACTCAAGACCAGGGAGGAAGGATGGTTCTTTCATTCTAGGTCAGTCACTTTCTGTCTGAAATGGATGTTTTTTTCTGCAAACTCATTACATCACCCACTTCCTTAAACATATTAGGACCTACCTAACCTTTTTAATGTCCAGTACCTACATGGCATCTGACTTTATTCTTCAGTTTTAAAAGGAAATAAATTGTTTAGATTTCTTATCTTGCTCTAAGATTTTGAAGAGTCAGGGTCTCCAAGTTGGTAGAGCAATTTGCAAAATGAGGCTCTAATCTCTGTGAGAGGTCCTAGGAGTTACGGTAATGCTCTCTTTCTGATAATAACGACAAAAAGGTTTATTTTTGTCTAAAATCATGTTCGAGGAAAAAGTAATTGGGTTGTACTGATGCAATATTTATTTATTTTTAGATAGCTCTATTTTCAAGTATTTGCACCCATCATAATTTTTAAAAATTGCAAAATTTAAGAACACAAATGTACAATCCTATTAATGTTTTTATGTTCGTTCTTTAATTTAACAGAAGAATCTGTTAGTCCTTTTTTGGTCCTCAGTTTGGCTGCCACTAAGAAATTAAATGTTATAAGGTATTCCTAACATGGTTTAAGTTATGTCTAGAATAAGTAAGAGCAACTGAGTTATCTGAAAGGGGCAGGGGGAGAGATTGCTTTAACATTCAGCTGAAACTATTACACTGAGGATTTCTAACTGAACTTTAGCCATGTAAGAGTTAAGAGTTTAAGTTAGCTGTCTGTCAGAACAGTAAAGTGGATATTTTCACAAGGCTGTTCATCTTGCCTTGAGATAGATAAACAAACCAGTAGCCTGAGTCCCATCAGGAGAATCTACCTGTTTCCAGTGAAGGAGTTACTTAAAAAGGTATGACTTAATCAGTTTGTATTTGATGTCTGGCTGTTGGATAAATCCTACCAAAGTGAACATTTTGAGAAGACAGACTAAAACCACATCACAAAGAATATTCAAATAGACAAGAAGACATATATAAATCAGACCACTTCTCCTCCTTCATAGACGTCATCACTCACAAATCATCTTCTATGTTTGTTATAAAAATAATTAATGGCCCAATTACAACTTATTTTTTCCCACAGTACTTCAGACACCTAATTTGTGTAGGCATGCTCAGAAAATCCCAGAAAAAAATCTGTTTGCATCTGTAGGAGCCTGGAGATCTTTGAAAATCTGGTCCTAAGGGGATGTAAAAATGCTGTCCTGTGTTTTAGCCTTTATTATGTGAACTTTTCTGCTGTCATGTGCATCCCTTACACTAATTAAATGTAATGTGGTAGAAAGAGTGAGTGCTTTTCTCCAAATATGTTGTAAGCTACACAGCAGCATTTACAAACTGCTTTTTGACCAAAGACAGTGCTTTGTTAACTCCAGTACTATGCATACAAATATGGTTTGTTAAAGACTATTTTTGCCAAACAAACCACCATCTTCAACAGCTTGTAGTATCCTACTCAGCTTGTATGAGTTGCAGGAATGCTAAAGCTTGGACTACTTATGTGACAAGAAAAGGATGCTGGTAAAGCCCATAATACTGCTTTTCTCTTTAAATAAAATATGGTGTGAATTCAACATAAAAACAGACATCAAGCATGCTGCCTGATAATTTGGCTTGGATTCTAATCAACAGCATGTTTACTCAAGTGAAACATGGTGATAAATACACTGCATCAGAGGCACATAGTGATTCACTGCAAAATCCTCAGTGTTAAATTGGCTTTTTTTCTTTTTCCCCCCTAAATGAAATTTTTTCATTACTTGAACAGAGACAACAGAAAGCAATTTCTTCAAAGAAACTTGTCAGTCCAACTCTGGCTTTATCAGTCTACCCAATGAGCCTGAAGCTTCTATAACATTACTTGTAGCAAGAGAATTATTTAAAGAGGATTTGCATTGAAATTCCTGGGTTTGGAGTTGTTTGTTTGTTTTTTGTTGGTTGTGTGGTTTTGTTGGTTTTTTTTTTTTAAAAAAAAAAAGTTTGCCTTCAGCAAATCCTCTTCCTTATAATTTTCCTTAATTTCTTTTACAGAAGTGAGAATTGGGAATGCCACCAGGGAGTCATGGAGAAGTATGAAGGGAAGAAGTCTGCATATAAGACTTGTTTAGATTTATTTTGACAGTTGCAGTGAAGATTTAGAAGACTTATGTCAGAGTTGTTGCCTTTTATCTATTGGACCTCTGGGTAAGCCTTCCCCCCTTCCTTTCTTCCCACTGTCATTTCCTCCTTCTTTCCTTCATCCTTTCCTCAGTCCCTTTAAATCCTGTAAATACATACCAAACAGACTTCTGACAGCAAAAATACAATTCCTCCTGAACATACTTTCCCAAGCAGGCACAGCCTTCCTAATCGACTGAGGATTGGAAAAATGAGCCCCTGATGAAAGCACCGAGCGAGTCATGGAGGCTGCTGATCTGCTTTGCTGAGCAAGCAGTAAACCACAAATTCAGAAGTGCTCAATTCTTCCTGTGACATTTATGACCAGATTTTCCAGCTTAGTTCAATGCCTCATGTCCAATGTCCTGGGGAAAATCTAGCCTTTAAAGTCATTCTTCTTGCATGACTTTCACTCAAGTCCATATGTTAGTGGTCTCTGAGGTCCTACAGCCAGCCCAAAAGACGTGTCAGGCTGAGGGATGAAGATAAAAGCTAGACCAGAGGAATTTGGGCTTATTTCGCTTCCTAAATGGTAGCTGAGTTCTTTGGAAAACCTTGCCTTTAATCTCAATTCTCCATCTGTATTATGGAGAATTCTCCTTTCTTCTACTGTTTATACATCCCGTTTGCTTGGAGTATAAGCTCTTTAAGGCCAGGATGGTCTTTCGTGAAGCACTATGGGACCTTGATCTTGGTAAAGTTCATAGGTACTTCCATAATATAGATAGTGTAGTATCACCTCAGTTCCCACAGATGAGTGTTGTGCATATAAAGTATTGATTTTCTCCCTCTTAGTAAGTCCTCCTTTTTTCTCTGATCTTTTAGATGGATAAAGAAGATACAGGTTTATGAGGTCAGAGGCCTAACAGAAAGAGCAAATTAACTGTGCAACAGTAAAAGGAAATCTGGGCAAAATATCAATCTGCAAGGGGGAAAAAAATTAAAAAAATAAATAAGGAGCTGAAGAAAGACCAAATTTGAAAGAAAACTCCCCTTTGAAGGAGATGGAAGATGAAAGGCAAATGATCTTTAAGATTAAAAAGAACTACCCAAACAGAGGTCCAACATGATTTTGTCCTAAAGTAGTAAAGGGGAGAAACAATTAAATAGACTTAATAAGAAAGATGGAGAGGAAGATGGAAGAAATTATAAGTCAACAGAAAACAATGATAGAAAAGAGAAAAGTAGGGCAAGTAGGAATTAATAAAAAAGGAAGAGCCTTTGTAGGCTAAGAAGCCAACACAGCAGCATATTATTTTAAAGAGACAGAACTCTACTTCCTAGAAGCTTGTTGGAAAAGCTTGGTATGAAAGTCTCAGCTGCTTTCTTATGTATCTGCTCTCCATCTTTAACTGGCAGCCCTCTTTCCCAGCAAATTTTTCTTCCTACTTTCCCCCCTGCAGTCTTCTTTTATTTATAGGGCAAGAGTAAGTGAATATCCATCACCACTGCCTTGTGTCCATCAAGGGTCTGCTGATACCCACCTGCCTCCTACAGCACAGTAAGGGTGTCAGGACGAGTTGTGGAAACCGTAAACTGTAATAAACTTTCACTTTATTAAGCTTTTCATTTTGTCTCAGTATCAGAAGTAAAGCAAGGAAACCCTGGCTCTGCAACATTTGTGGAAAGTATGTTTAAAAACTCTTAATGGTCACGCTTGAAAACTGTGATCAAGTAGCTTACTCCTGCAAGATAAGTATGAACTTGCCGATGTTAAGTTTTTCCCTAGCTAAAAAGTGATCATTCCAGTTGTACTTTCCATTACACCGTCAAACCCACTGAAGAACACAATTTTTGTTATGATGCCAAGGAGGACTCATATGTGCTAGCATTCATTACCAAACTGATGAAACCAGGCTCTTGGTCCATTTCTTACCAAAGGAAATCTAGACAGCAACATCTATGCAGAAAATGCATTTTCACAGCAGAGTTCATTTTAATGGTGACCCTATGTGAGCAGGCGCTTGGCAATATGTTAAATGCATTTAAAAATGCCATCTTGAAACATCAGATGAAAGAAAGCTGGGCATACACTCCTGAAAATGTAGGCCAGAGGTAGCTAGGTAATTTTACTTCTTTGAATTTGAAATGAGGAATCATACTCACTGACCTTCCAAACTAAACCTGTGTATGGCAGATTGCATTTAAACCTAGATGCAAAATAAATGTATTGCATACACACGCACAAATATAGGACTTTTGCATACATGTAATTCAAAGCAATTTTCCAGGCAATTTTCTGTCTTCACTATCATTCACAGTATAAGTAAATGTCCCAGCAGTGGGTAAATCGTAATCCTTACCTTTTTATGGCAAATTTTTTTTTCCCATTTTCTTTTGTAAAATGTTTGCTAAAGATCTTGATTTATTCTTATATAGACATGGAAAGTGAAGACCTGTCTGTAATCTGTGAAGCACAAAAAATGAATGTTAAAGAATGCATGATGGGTCCCAGCTAGCATAAAATATTAATAATGCAAGTAAGGCTGTGTGGATATTGCAAGCCTGCTGCCATCTAATTAGAGCACATTGTCTCCTAGCAAAGTTATAATACAAATGTTTCTTCTGCATATGCCCAAACTCCCTGCTCCCCACCCCCAAAATGCCTGTGAGAATTTAGCATCTTTGGGGTGTTTCCCTCAGAGAGTTATGTTGGGGTTTTTTTTCTTTTTTTTTTTTTCCCCTACTATAACCTAAGGTGAATGAAAAGAAGAAAAACAGGGTGGTTTTCAGAACTGGTGTCTTTCTAAGCATCCTACTTACTGAAAGCAAAACCACGGGACATGCTAGCATATAGGTTACTAGCAAATTTGTCCCAGGACCTTAGTCCCGCAGGGCACTCCAAATGGCAGAAAAGAGTCTGGAATTTGGACTGACGTCTTTTCAGGTTCAAAACCATCTGAAGTTTCACTTGACTCACACAAGTCCTTCTCTCATGATTATTTTTTAGCATATTATAACAATTCTAGATCTTTAGACACATTCCCTTAGAAGGGAGATTTAAGTTTCCCTGGTTGGATTAGTCCACACCATTCAAGTTCCTCTTGATGGATAGATAAAATACAATCAGTGAGTAATCAAAAAAGAGTCAGTCTTTCAACATTGCTCCTACATCCTTCACTGCCACTGATTAAAGGAAAAGGTTCACAGTATGTTCTAGTCTCATCACTTTGACTTATTGGTGTCTAAAGCATGAGATGAGGTTGGGAACACAGACCCTTCCAAAATCTGAGTTGTCTCTCTTTTGTCTGAACAGGAGTGTACAGGTGAGAAGACTTTTTTTCTGAACTTCTCAATTACAAATAAAATGTTAGGTAGGTTCTGTGGCTGTTTTACCCAGGCTAAAGAACTGAATGCTCTGAACTAACACTATGGTATCAGACATCTATAAAAAGTGTTTGTAAAAAGAGAAGGATCTAAGCACTTGATACTAAAGCTCACACTTCCAATATGGACAACAATTGGTTTTTTAAATGTCACGAGCCAGCCCCAAAGATACAACAAACTTGGCTTATAAATAATCTATTAAAACTAGACATTTTGTTTCTAGCCCTGAAATTGCATATGGGTTACATTTGCAAGCTTTCTTTCTCATCACAGTATTGTCTCATTTCCTCAATGCCACACTTAACATGGCTTTCATTTAGCCTGCTGGTATCCTACTATCAAAAGTGTCAACACCTCAACAATGTGATTCTGCATAGTGCACTGTGGGACCCAGGATGAGAAATGCTTTATCAATGTAAAATCATAACTACTGTAGTCAAGGGTTCATGCACATCTGTCAGTGCAATTCTTACATCAAATTTTTTTGCAGAAGGTCATTTTCCTTTCAGCAGCTCACATAAGCATTTCACACAAGACTACCTTATTCTTCACAAGGTATGGCAGGGAATGTTTCAGGTCTTGCCAGATGGCCACTACTACAGACCTGGGAATACTTAGGTGATAGTTTCTTGGTTAATTCTGTGTTTGTAACACTCTTTTCAACAACTGCAGTCAGTGAATTATTTTCTCCCTGATAGTAATATTGAACTACTTTAAAGCAACTGACTAGACTGTAGCTTCACTACAAAGTCTGACTGTATGTAATAATAAATCACAAGTATATTTTTGTTTACATCTTCTGTCTAAGGACTGCAGAGAATTCCACATGAAATCTTGTGCTTGAAGCAATGCTTATGAAAGTGTTAACTTGAAAAAGGCAATCTTAAAAAAGGAACTGCTGGGAATTTGCTTATGATGAATGTAGGGCAAGATCAGCCATGGAGATTTTACAGTATTTCTCACATGGTCTATTAAATGTGGTTGTCATGTCCCATCTGACATGATCTCATTTCTAACTTAGATTTTGTCAGTGGTAGTCAGGGCTTTTCACTTAAGTAAAGACAGTCTCAGCCCCTGGCACGGATTGTACCTTCTAGGAAAGCATCCGGCATTTTGATTGAAGATTCTACATGAATCACACTTTCCTCTCATCTGTGAAGGATTTTGTTGTATCTGTGAAGGATTTTTTGGTTTTTTGTGAGCAAGAAGGTCCTATTAACAGACCCAGTTTATTAGATTAATTCTTGTCTGTAAGTAATAAACCCAAATACTCACAAATAATCAGTTAAGGTGTGTGGCATGAAGCACTCAGACCCCCGACCTCGCTCAGAGCGTCCCACACCTTTTTGCACTTACAGATAATGGAAACACCCAGATATCTAGTGTTTACAGTTTTCATTTCTTGTGACTGGGGACTCTCTGATTCCTATGGTGACAAGTAACAGTTCAACTCACTTGTTATCCATGCTAGTCTGGGAACACATTGCAGCAAAATGTGTGACTTTGCTCATTAGCATCCCAGTCATAAGAGTCATCTTTCTAATTACCATCCTGACAAGGGTATTTGAACAGGTGTCTTCTCCGGGGGGACATGATGAATCTCCATCCTTTATAGATATAGTATTCATTAGACATTTCTTCTCCATTCAGTATTGCATTTACCTTCTGTCATGGACCAGTGGTTTTTAATTCTTCGTTTATTACAGCTCTTTAGCTTCTTAGAGTATGTCAGCATCACACATTGGAGTGCAGTACATTTCTCCATCATCTATCAGAAGCTGGTCTACCTGGTGAACTGGAAACAATATGGCTAAATCAGAATTCAGCTGAAAAGTAGGACTTCCTATAACTATTGCAACACTGCACTAGTATTTGAATTCTTGGGAAGACCCAAGATGGTATTTCAATTTGGTGCTGCATTGTTTTGTGTAAGATGAACCAGGCAATTGTTTCTTTGCTACCTCTGCTTTCGGCGCAGATGTGGTGTGTGCAACATTGATGGAGTGTCTCTGCTCTTCCTAGGAGGTGTCAAAGTAGCTATAGATCGCAGTAGTCTACTAGGATTCTGAATTTTCAAGGACATAAGATGCTCCAGAAGATGACCCAAGTTTTTGGCAGAAGTCCTTCTTTGTCTTGACTCTAGGTGATAAAGTTCCTAATGTGGATGCTTTTGGAAGTGCTTACAGTCAAATGGGCCAAGCTGTAGTTGTTGGGGGACCCTCCTTGCCTACTTTGGGCTATTCTAGCCATACATCTTAAGGGTGGTTCAGGAGACCAAAAGATCAGACCTTGAGTTCCCCTATGCACAGACCATGCTAGGAGTAGGTCAATCTTTCAATCTGTGTGCAAGAATGAGTTACTAATGGTGAAATCCAGCTGAAGCAGATTAAAGGATCTAATGGTGGGTGTAGAAGGTAATCTGAAGTGCCTGATCTGAATGCCCAGTCCTGCTTTGTTTTAAGATATTGTTCCACCCCAAAGAACAGATTACTAATTGGCTAGAAATTAAACATACTTTTAAGCTCATAAATACATTTAAAATACTGAGAATCTCAGCAGACGGTGTGTGGGGCCTGTGCTGTCGTTGTGGGCTGCCGGGCGGCTCCTGTGAGCAGGTGCCAGCAGGTTCCCCCGTGCCCGATGGCGCCAACGCCAGCCGGCTCCCAGCCGGGCCCGCCGCTGGCCACGGCCCAGCCCAGCGGCCACGCTGGCACCGCCTGGGGGGCGCCGCTTACACCGGGGACAAGGGACAGATCCTGCGGCAGCGCCAGGCGCCGGAGCAGAGGTGCCCCCCACCCGCGGGGCAGCCCCCGGCCAGGCAGCCCGTGCCCCCCGGCCCGGCCCGGGGAGCCCCGGGGGAGCAGCTGCCCCCCGCAGCCCGGGGAGGGCCCCGGGCAGGAGCGGGCCGTGCCTGAGGGCCGGCACCCCGCGGGGGGGTGAGGAGCCGCCCCTGAGGGGGCAGGAGCGGCAGCGGCAGCGAGTGCGGGACGGGCCGCAGCCCCGCGCCGGCAGGCAGAGCCGGCTGGGGGGAAGGGGTGGCGGCACTGGGGGTTGTTTCTCCTGCCCCGCTCTGGGCTGGCTGGCAATCAGTGCCGCCGGTGTCCCCGAGCGGGGCCGGTGCTGGCCGTGAGGGCACCCGCTGAGCGATCTCCCCCTGCCCTCACCCCCAGCCTGTCGGTGCATTTTCTCTGCCCGGCCCAGCTGAGGAGGGCAGGGACCAAGTGTGTCAACCCAGCACAGACAGACAAAATATTGGAGCAATATGCCAAAGCTGCAAATGATACATCCAAAGCACATTAGAGACAAAGGCAGGAAGAGAGCCTGGGTCGCTTTTCTTCTTCATTACCTTTTTTTCATCAAGTTTCGGAAGGTTCAGGCTGCAGATTCACTTACGTCTCTTCCTTTCCCCACAGACTCTGAAAAGTATGTGCTCCTTGACTATCTTTCATGTGTGTGCATCCATTTAACAGCAGAACTTTTTTTTTTTAATTATTATTCCCCTTTCCTTTTTTCAAATCTGTGTTTTTACTTCTGAAGATGAAAACCCACCACCCTTGTGGAAGTAGCCTCTTGCAGGTGCCAGTGTCACCAAGGTGGAAGAATTTATACTTCACACACGTATTTTATGATTGGGAAAAAAACCAAAACCAACTGAACTTGCTAAGCCATGAAGGAGAAACAGATTTTAATAAGGGCATAGATTCAAGCCTACCAATTACCTGCCTGAATTTCTTTCAGTGTCAGCACAGCACATTTGTGTTGAACTTTTTCATTTGCCTTGAGTTCGGTGCAGGATTAGTCTTGCACTAATCCTTGAGATTGGGAATTACCTTAACATTTTCTGCTAGATGAACTTGGACAGAAATACAGGAATCATTTGAATGTCTTACAATTACCTCTAACCTCCTGCGTGTGTGCATACATGTAATAAATAAACAAGTCCTTACATTTTGTCCCATTAAAGAGCCTGTGGAAGCTTTTTTCAGTGCTAGGCTAACAAGTTGAGTGTTTACATTCCTACAGAGGCACTCAGAGTTTGCCTGCTTTTAAATCCCTCTCCTCATTTTCAGCTTCCTCTCTCTCACTTCACATTGGCGCCAAGCAAACAAGATATTTGTGTCTTCTTCATTGTATTATGTATATGATACATATTGAAGGAGAAGAATGTAAAATATATGAAGGCTGAGCTAAGAATTCAGTAAGGCTTTCCCTGGTCTCTAACAAACCAGCCAGATGGTTACTCTATAGGACGGCCATGCTTTGAACTTGTGTTAGCCAACAGACTGGTTCCTGAAAATGGGGGATCTATTAATGCAGAAAAACCTCAACAAAAAATTATGACCCTTATCCTCACCCTTTCAGCTTTCAGATCTAGCATTACCAGTCCTGCTTCAGGCCTCTGCAAAACTTACAGGATCTGTCTGCTCTGACCACATTACAAACCCAACACCTTTCCTTGTTAGGTATTCCCTAGTGCCGGTATGCCATTGAGTAGTTCCAAAAGTGGCAGGAATATATCTAGTAAGTCTGAGAATCAGTATCAAATTCCACTGGGCATATAAGAATATCCTTAATTTCTACTTCTGCCACAAAGTGTTTAATCATATGCTTAGCTTGGAGTCCCATCAAAGGCAATTACTGTTAAGTGTGTGCTTCGATATTTAATTGAAAACTCATGACCTTCAGAAAAGAAACATAAGTTTTCATTTAAGGTATTTGTTGCTTTTTTTGGGTGAAAAGTGATTTGTGAAATGCAAGTTAATGTCAACTCTTATAATTATAAATTAATTAACTGTAGGTGAATAAAGAGAATTCATGCTGTAAAGTGAACATTTGTTGAATTAGCAGCTCATGCCCCTTGTTTTTTAAGCATTTATTTGAGTTTTAAGTGTATAGTAGGATATTTACCCTATTCCCTCCATCTGAGGTATCTGAGCTGTTCTTAAAACTCTCGAGCAAAATTGCCGTTCAATAAGGGTAAGTATTGCTGCTTCACCAGTCTAAAAAAGAATGGTCAAGTACTTACATTGAAGGGTCAAACGTTTGTTTCTTAAAACACTAACACAGCATCCTGGTTCACTCAGGGATGAATAATGAATATTGTTGGAAATAAAGTGAATTTTAAAATACATGATAAGGAAACAGAAATGCAGAGCAGGGAGGGAGAGTTGGAAAGCACAGTACAGAAATGACAGTGGCCACTGCCACTGTGCTTTCCCTCGAGACTTGATTGTGACAAAAAATCATTTGCCTCTGCACAAAGATGATGCCCATCCTGGTTTGGTATTACCAATATTTCTAATACCTCTTAACTTCAAGCTGGAGTAATCTTTTTTTTTTTTTTTTCCCTCCCAATGAACGAGAATAATCATATGTTAAAGCCAAGTGTGTTCCTAACTATGAAATCTTGGCCATATAGAATGCCCTGGTATGAGCTGTGAGAAGACCATGTCATATTTCTGCATGCAGCTTGTCTACAGTCTTGATAGTAAAATAAGTTCTCATACAACATTTTCAGGAACACTCAAATATTAACAAATTCTGGATGCAGATCTATTTGATGGATACAGGGAGATTTGGCTCTTTCAGTTACAAACTAGTTAGACAAACCAGTCCATGTGAACTTGCATTGAAATAAGTTAAATTTACTTTAAGGTCTTCATAGCAAACTGCAGTCATATATTAAATGCCATTTTAGTCAACAAGTCAGCCGTGGGCAGAAACCTATAAGGAAAATGATGGAACAAGTGACTGTCAAATCTAAATGGTTATGCCATCTATATGGGATTATATTTAGTGAAATATTTTTTTATACTCTATTATAACAAAACATCCTCTGAATTAAAATAAAATTTAATTAAAAAAATAAAAATAAAAATAATATTGCCACAGTTGTTTCTTAAGAGTGGAAAAAGTAAAAACCTCTGATAGTCCAAAAAGGACTAAAAGAAAACTGAGTATTAGGAAGGAAACATGAGCTAGATTCATCCTTGGCTACATAGCGAGGTCAGTGGTGTTCCAAGGAGAGTCTCTCACATGAACTAGAGTGTGCTTGATCCTACTTCTATATCTAATACCTTTGCATGTCCAAAGAGGAGCAACAAGTCTGGTGAAGGGTTTAGAGCACAAGTTTTATGAGGAGAGCCGAGGGAACTGGGGGTGTTTAGCCCGGAGAAAAGAAGCTTGAGGGCAGACCTGATCACTTCCTACAACTGCCTGAAATGAGATTGTGAGGTGGGTTCAGTCTCTTCTCCCTAGTAACAAGCAATAGGACAAAAGTAAATGGCCTCAAGTCATGCCAGGGGAGGTTTAGATTGGGTATTAAGAAAAATGTCTTCACCAAAAAGTTTGTCAAGCACTGGAATGGGCTGCCCAGGGAAGTGCTTGAGTCACCATCCCTGGAGGTATTTAAAATACATGTAGATGTGGTGCTTAGGGACATGGTTTAGTGGTAGACTTGGCAGTTTATTAGGTTTAATGGTTGGATGCAATGATCTTAAAGGTATTTTCCAACTTAAATCATTCTATGATTCTATGATTCTATTTAATTTTTATTTTATTTTTCTTATCATAGTATCATGAAGATGCAGTGCCAGAGCAGGATTCTCCTGCTGTGGAGATTAGGTGCTGTGGAAACACACACTGAAAAAGCAGATCTTCCCTAAAGAACTTAAATGTAAAAAGAGACCAAAGACATTTATGCAATTACCCTGGGAACCTGAGGAAAAGAAAGGGACAGTACTGTTCAGTATGAAAGGACACAGTCTCAGTAGGACTTTTGAATTATCAGAGGAAAGAAACACATCTAGGGTTACATTTACCTGTCACACCTACATTGATCCTGATGGCACCCTGTCTTCCCCTCTGTCTAATAGGTAGGAAAACATAACCTGTGGAGCATTCCTATACCTCTTTACCAACTGCTCATGTAGCTTAGGCAATGAGCTTACGCTAGATGCTGAGCATGCCTAAACATACCTAACACAGGTAAAGCTAGCAAAGATGAATCTCAAGTGATGGGAATTTGAATGAGAATTTTGCCTTGAAGTCAAGTAGGAAAGGCTGGGGTTTTCTGTTCACTTTTATTTTAAGGTATGTTAAGATAACCCTTCCCTGCTCCCAACCAAGATTCCTTGCCTGAAGGACAGTACAAGCAGAAAATGCTGTCTGAATTCATGGATGAGCACAAAAATGGCTATAGAGAATGAAGATAGCCCAGAGGGATCACAGGGAAAGATTATAAGCTTTGTTCTAACCTTGCTGAGCTTGAACTGGTACATAATCACGGACAAGATGTTGTTAGTTCGCCTGCAGGGAGTTTCTGGAGTAGAGAAATCGATCTCTGAGCTTCCTGCTTAGAAATTATGAACATTTATTTGAGATTTACTTCCAAGTGAATGACAGATCAAGATTAGGAAGGACCAAGGAAAATGGCCTTATGAAATCCAGGAAACACTTAGTAGATGGGAGGAGAGGCAGGGTAGAAACTAGAGTCAGAACTTACTGTATAATTCTGGGCTTTCTTGATGACACCATGGCTACAGCTAAACCAGCTCTGGTGTGAATTATTGTCTTTGTAGAGGGGCTCAGAGGTTCTCTAATGGAACTTCCAGCAGACAGATACTGGGGGATCTTCCTGGGAATTTGGGTGGTTTCCAAAGTTTATGAGTGGTTATTCTTTTCCTTGCTCACTGAAAATAGGGGAAGATTCTCTGATTCAAAACTGATTAATCTGTTGACAAAACAGTTTGCTTTCATTCTTGGAGGCTATGTCTCTACTGCTAAATTAAATGGGGAAAAGAAAATTTCTGCAGTCCTGAGGTGCCTTCACAAGATATGATATAAGATCACGTAAGTGTGTTTTACTGTAGAAAGCCTGCTGGGGGTGGCTTTGGAGAACTGTACAAGGTGGAAAGACAAATCACACCACGCTTGCCACACAGCCTCCTAAGGGCAGTCCTGCTCCTCAGACTATACCTGGGCACTGCCTGGGAGTCCACTAACTGACAAAAAGACAAATCCACACCAAAGAGCATGTTAGGAATTAAACAGCTTTGGCAGTCATGGGTTCATACTTTAGCCAAATGCCCTGTTATATTTGGTGCTGTATAGTTTGGGAAACTGGAGTAGCAACACTACCTGGCTTTCCTTGCTATGCTGACATTGTGCTCCTATGCATCATCAACAGTAGCTTGAGGTCACTTTGGCTAGAGATGGGATACAGATGTGCTTGTTCTCCTGTGCTTTATGAAGTGCCACATCCTTAATTCATTGGTCTGCTTCTAGCATATTTTTTTTCTCCTGCAAAAATGAGGAACAAGAGCAAAAGGTTCTCATGAAGGAAACTGGAAAGAGAAAAAAACCTAATCCAGAACCAGTGTAAATCAAATTCTTCAGTGACAGTCACATCTTTGCTCTGATCCATCCTACCCACTTTAAGACCTTTAACTGAGGGGACTACACTAAGACTTAAGTGATCTTAGGTCTCTTCTGCAGTCAAAAGGAGAAAGGAAGAAAAATTAATTTTTTAGGAAGTTGAAACTCACCCTTCCAGAAGTGCCTTTTCCATCAAACATTTTGCATATTTGTTAAGTGTTTAATCAAACTGTAACACAATATATCACATCAAAATAATTACTTTTGTGCTTGTTCAACCAATGATTACTATTTGCAATTATTAATCAGCATCAGTTACAAAATATCAATTGTCAAATCACTCAAAAATTGGGATAAAAACTACCAACCCACAAGGCTTTTAGAAGAAGGGAATACAAGTTGGTTTTGACATACACAACCATTTCTGATTTGAAAAACGAAAGCAAAAGAAAAGAGAAATTGTGTTACATGGGAGGTGTAAGATAAATGATGGAAAAATGAGTAGAAATCTTATGCAGAGAAAGGACAAAATTTTCATTTAGCTGTGGGTCATGGGGCAGGAGTAAAAGCTTAAGTAATGGCAATAATAGCACAACTAATGCATTTTTAACAAAGGCTGAATCAATATTAGCAAAGGTTGTTTGCAGAGGAATAGAATTTTACTGTTGTGGAAAACATTGGAAAGGAAAAAAGATCACAACCAATACAGAAGACACAGAGGAACACAAATGAATAATAAGGAAAAGGAGCTAACTTGTAAGGTGGTCAAACTGCTGCTTTTCTCTTGAAGAAACCACTACTCCTATAGCCAGGTAGAAGGAGGTGGTTTGCCTTCCACTGTCTAGAAATGAAGGCATCTTCACGTATCAGTAAAAGGTGTCAGGCCTTGTCTCCCCTACAGCACCGTAAAGGTTGATGTAATAAAGACTTAGTACAGTAGTGTCCCAGTTTCCACTGCATCAGTTTCAAGGCCTTACATGCTTGCACTCTACAGCCACATAACTCAGCCACAAGCTACTCGGCTGCTATCAGCCACAGAGTGGCTGCAGTGGCAGAACTGCAGGTAAAAGCAGTAGGTACAGATACCGGTAGCAATTCCCACAACTGGTTTTAGAAAAATGCAAACAGAAATGAAGGAAAATCTGTATTCATTGTCCCCTGCCCTTGTAGGTTAGGATGCTAACTATGTCTATCTAGCACCAAAATCCCAGTTGCACATCATTTACCTTCCCCTCTACTTATCATCCAAAGTCTCACCTCTCCATTACCCTAGGTTTGTCCTCTACCTGTAAAAAACTCACCCTAGCCTCATCACCATCCTTTATGTACTCACCCCAGACCCTGTCCCTACCCTCATCAGGAAACACAGGTGTTGGCACCACTTTTGTCCTTCCCATCAGTAACAGAATGAATTGGGAATCTGTGGCAGTTACAGCTCATTCCTCCTGATGAGCTGAGCAGTGTTAATCAGCTGACTGATCAATGAATTGAGGTGTTTACCCAGCAACACCTCTAGGGAGGTCAGGATTAGTAGCACATTGCTGCCTGCCTTCCTGGGAAATGTCACCTTGCAGCTCCTGTAAAAGCCTCACGATGGGATCTTTCAAACTTTTCATTAGGTTTTTTATACCCCCAGTGCTATGTATAACAGTCTAGAAACACTATACCTATAGATTTTTGTTTGCATGTACCTAGAAATAAAAATCCACAAACAGATGCATGCACCCAGCTAAACTAGGTTTGCTCTCATACTTCTCCCAGTGCCAGGTCATTGAATATGCTAGTTCATATTGCATAAAATATCAAACTTTATTACAAATCTGCTAGTGCCACCTTGGAGATGAAGGTAGGAACAGGAGGCTGGGGGGAAGAAGAGAGAGCTATTGCAGTAGCTCTGGTTCAGATTAGCTAAAGCACTGTGGAATTGCACTCTTAGACTGTAGTTGGGGTTGCCCAGTGATTTATGGGCATGCTAATGCATGCACATACACACTCAGGAGTGTGTGCGATAATAAATGTGGCAGAAAATCCTGGACAGAAGGAAAACGTACTGTTAATAAAAGCTTTAAGGAATGACAGTACCTAGTCTGTCTGTGAAGTATGTAGCACACAATAGCAGTCAAAAATATAAAATAAAAAAAAAATGAGCAGGCTTCTAGAGCCGAGGAGGTTGGCAAGGGAAATGTTCACAGCCTCAGAAAGTTCACAGCCGCTGTGTGTGGAAACGAGGTGTGAGTCCTGCCATCAATTTGAACTGTAGCAGAGTTGATCGAATACAGCAAATGTGCTCATGTTAAGGCAGCAGAAACAGAACCAGATGATTCACAGCCACATGGTTTTCATCCTATTAAATAGAAATGAAGCATCCTAAGCTGAGGCACCAGCTCAGAGGAGAATTGCGGATGTGGCCATAAAATAGTAATGGGTGAGTGATTTTCCAGTTATTCAAACAACGGTGAATGAGAAGGGCCGCCCTCCTGCTCAGATGTGCCATGCATGCTGCGGCCACAATCACGCTTCCAGAGGACAAATTCACAAAACTTTATAAGCTCCCTCAGTTCAGTACAAGTTTAACCTAGAACTTTAGGGCTATGGGATATATGAACTCATCTGGATCCATAAACACCTCTCCCCTCCCCAGAGAAAACATTTGATCATACTGGAGACCCACACTGGGGTTCTCTTGATCAAGGTGCAATCTTCCAGGACCAGTGGAAAGTTCATTAAGATCAAGGGAAATTCTTCTATATTCTTCAGTCATCTTTGGAGTAGGCTCTTAAAGAAATCATCTGTCCCAATCCATCTTCACAATAGTAAGTACAATTTCAGAGGAAATTTGAGAACATTGTTCTTTGCCTTTTGGTTTTCATCCTTCATTATCTGACCTCCCTTCCTCAGGTGACTAATAAGAAGTCCTTAGATGCCACAGAAAATGACCAGTGAGGTGCAGCCTGGAAGGTATGAATGATGCTCCATCTTCTGTCTTTTGGCACCTCTATGGAAAGGTCTGTGTTAAACACTCAGAATCCCTTGGGTTTGTGAATACAGCCCAGAGCTAAAGCTGTGATACCTGGACAAAGGCAACCAAACTATAGAGTCTGCAGCTCCTGTTGGTGGTCCTACCCCAGATTACACACTCTGCAACCCCACAAGTGCCAAGGTTACCATCTTCAGAGGGGAAGATGAGCCACTCTTCCTGACACCTGTTACTGGAGGAAGAATTCTTTCCTCTAAATGGGGCATCCAATTCTTTGGCAGAAGCTGCTGTCATCAGTTAGGTAGTCTTTACAGGGTTCCAGGACTCTAGAAGGAGTCTGCTCTGCTCAAATAGCTCCAACAAAGAGCCAAAAATCACTTGCTTACTCAGTTGGCATTCCTGGAGTTGGTATTGATGCTCCTTCCTGATATGAACGACACACTTCATGGGATGGAGAGTTTACCAAGGCAGGAAAGACCTTGGATAGAATTATCAGACTTGAGCCCTTTGAGGTAATCAATGGCATGATGAAGTAGAGAAAGCAAACAGCACACCTCACCTTATCTCACAACAAGCTGAAAACAGATAAACAGAAGTGACAAGAGTTGAGGAATAGTTAGTGCACAAAGCAATGCTATAATCTGAGCTGGGGGTTAGGAGAAACTGTGGATATGGAGCATCCACCAGCCCTACCAGGGTGGGTAAATTATGTGATGGCATGGGAGCAATAAGTGTGTCCTAAAGCTATTTCTGAGGTGATAAATTCTTAGCAGGGGTGTAGTGACAAAACACACAAAGGTAAATGCAGGTATGGTAAATCTACCATTTAGGTTGCATCACCTTGCCAGATACAGGGCCGTGCTGAGTCATTTTTCTATGAATTTTGATGTTTCTTCCTTAGAAAGTCGCTGCCAAAGCTGACATACCTTCAATCAACACAAATAAGCTGGCATCTTGTACTGAAATAGGAGCTAAGAAAATCAAATCAAATGAGATCAAAACTATACAGAAACAAAACACCTCCCACAAAGCTTGACCATCCTCAACTCAAGATTCATTTAAGCAGGAGAAATATTATGACTCCTTTTTCACAGCTCATTCTACTCTTCTGTCCAGGTGTGACAAACATAATTGCTAAAGACTTGTTGCTCCTGTTTTCTTCTATGTATATTCTCCCATCTTTGCTGATTGGATGACACATCAGATTTATTTATTTTATATATATATATATATATATATATATATATATATATTTTGGGGGGCAAATGGAAACATTTCAGTTTATCTAGCTAAAGGCTTGATTCAAAGCCAACAGGAGTCATTTGGTGGGTGAGAAGGTCTTCAGCCTTTTCTTTTAATCCACCTTCACAAACCGTATAGGACTGCTCTGCTAGGGCAACAGATGGCTTGTTATCTATGAAGTTACTGCATAGACACTGAAAAATATATACTGAAATAGTATTATTGCAGCTTTCTGCATAACACATCATCTGCAGTCAATGAGAGAGACAACATTCCACCTATTTGAAATCAAAATCTAAGGAATTGTACTTCCAGAGGTGCAAAAATCCTTTTCTATTGACTACTGAGAGAACCTAGAGAATGACCTTACATCAGGCACTGAGATTTCAGATGCATCTACATAAATGAGTGTTTTTTTTCTGTAAACTCCCAAGGCTTTGTTACTTTCACTAGTCAAAGGAGAGCTTTACCTTCCTCTGATAGTCTCTGCAGGACAGCCTGTGAATCAAGCCACATACTGCTTTACAGATATAAAGTGATAATGTGATTATTTTCTGCATTCCTGGAGCAGGAGGGGCTGTAAATGTTTGCCTTTTTACTTTTTCCCTTGAAGCTGTAGTAGGTAAGGCAGTGAGATCTTAGCAGAGAGGAAATTAAGTTCAAGAACACTCAGTAGAATGTGTTTGTCCAGTCATGTCATATGGGAGTGATGCAAAGTTAAACTCTGCCCTGCGGTGGAGATAAAAACTTGTCAAGTTGTGGCATGGATGTACATCCCTGTTACCAGGGGCATCGTTTTCAAATAATGTGTTGCTCTAGGTCATTCTTAAACTACATTGGCTGTTGAAATGACTATGGTATATAATGTGAACTGAGAGACTCATGGATCTGCTTACTGATAGCAAGAATATTATCTTTTTTTTCTGCATTAGTGGTCAAAAAATAAGTTAGGATCGAGATAAGAAAATGTGAATCCTGAGTTGGATTTCACTCCTGTTTTTTTCACATTTACCTGGAGTAGTGCCTAAAGTGTCAGTAGAGCTGTATTATTTCCACAATTCTTCTTCACATGGCTAAAATACAAAGCATGCAAGCTCATCAGAGAAAAAAACCTGATTTGGGGTCCCACTGAAGTGACTAGGAGTCTTATCCACTGCCTGAGATGGTTGTGAGAAAGCCATTGAGCACTTAATTTCATAAGTAGTGAGATCCTTTCCAGGCTACTGAGTGAAGAAGGATATATATTTTCAGCTTGCTTGGTTAGAAAAGCAGATGAAAGATTCTTAATGTGTTTTTGCTGTATACTCAAACTTGGCTCAAATCTGCACAAAGCACATATGAGACCCTCTGTCCAGCCAGTACATTTCTGTTTTCCATTTACTGTGTTAGGTCTGCCAACCTGCTTTCCACTCTTGTGCATTGAAGTAACCTTTCCTTAAAGCTGATACTAAAATAAATGTGAGTGTAACAACGCAAAGCATGTTGTATTAAACCCCCAAAATTCTCATTGTTGACCTTCTGCAGTTAACTTGTAAAGCATAATTAAGTTAATATGCTGTCAACAGTTAGCTTTGACAGTCCAGCTGGGATCTAAAGATAACAGATCAAAAACTGTCACTGAAGCCAGGGGCACAGTACTTCTGGCAAACAAGCTGACCTAATATTTACAGGTCATTTCAAATAATAAGGATGACCTGATTCTACCCCCGATATGATTGATCCCTTTGCACCGAGGTTGCATTGCAAATATCCTGGATGTTAACTACATGTCTCCGTCTGATATAAACCCTCTGCTAGTGGCTAGCTGGCACAATTGGATGATATATTGCCTTCAACTGCTGGCTGTGGCAGAAAGATACATGAAGACATGTGCGATAAGAAGGTCACAGGCAGAGCTCCCTGGATAAATGAATGATTCCTTGAGGAACTTTGCTAGCTGCTATAAGCCAGTTTTCTCAAAGGAGAAAGAACATTTGTAAGAGCCACAGTGTAAGCACCTTCAGAACAAAACATGACACATAAAAGCTTTGATGTGAAAGAGTTTACATCCCATGATTGGAGTCTGGGCTTTTCATTTACTGGGCTGCTCAGGCCAAGCAGATCTGCTGGAGGTCTGCATGCTTGCAAAGAGTCTCCCAGTCTTCCCTCAAATAAAATATCCAAACATATTTATTGTGACTTGTATCTACTAATATGAGGTCTGCTAATGATATTTTAACTACAGCTAATAGTGAATATACAGATACTGGGTCATATAAGTCTCTAGGTGTATAAAGACCTCAGGAAAGTGGAATTGACTTATATCTATTTGCAATTTGTGGCAAAGAAATCTTAAGATTAAAACCAAAAGGCATAACTGGTAATTTTTGTGTGTGTGTGTTGAAGCAATAAATGCCACAGTAGGGCAAGTAAATGTGCTGTGCTGTACTCTACCTATCTTGAAAATCATGACAGCAGGGAGGGGATTTGGACTGATTTTTGTTTTTTTTTCAAGTGTCTCAAGAGTGTATTCTTTGCAATAAGGACTATACTCAAGAACATTAACAAGGCCTAAGCAGATGTGAACATCACTGTAATTTTCTTCTATGGTTTAGCTGTTGTCAAGGTGTTAAAAGCAGGTGAAATGGGGTAAGCTACTTTGACCTGGATGACCCCAAAACTCCAAAATGTTAAAAAAACAGGACATCTTGACAAATATGTACTTTCTTGTCAAATGGAACCATGACTTAGAAGATTTAAGTAATTGCTCAAGACTGGACACCCTTAGAGGACATTTTGGGAATGCACTTCAAAAATCCATGAAATACATTCAGGAACACAGCTGCAGTGGAGGAATAAAGCACTGGCAATTATACTGAGGTCTGAAAAAGATACAAACTGGATATATTGTATGTAATTGGAAAAAGTCTCCTTTTTCATCATTTTATTCACTATGCACTAGCAAGGTATTTAAAAAAAAAAGATAAATTATTTAAAAGTAGTATTTAGGTATGGATCTAGGGAACAGAAATGAGGTACCATAGTCTATCTATCTAAACATTGCATTAATTTTGGTTGTAATGAGCATGTGGAGATCCCAGAAACAGCACAAGAATTTAAAGGTGTTCAACACCTCAGAAAACTAGACCATTTTAACTGCATGCTAAATATAGGAAAGGGTGCTTGACTTTGTGCATCACTGTTGAAAAGTTTGGGTTTGGGTCATAATTGTTTATGGAAAGCCCAATCCAAGATTAAAACCACCCAAAGCAATGGATTTTAATGACAAAGATAACTATCTGACTTGATCTGAAATCACAGGGGCTCATCATTTCTCAAATGCACCCACTTGGAAACTTAACTATGAAAGAAGGTGCAATTAGGTCTGCATATTTTAAAATCCTAATATTAATGAATGTAGAAGTTAATACTTAAGTCTATGTACAAATGAGGGGAAAAGAGGGCAACAGTTCTCAAGCGTTAAACAACAGTTTTGTCTCTACTTTTTGAGACTAGGAGATGGTGATAAAAGTGGGGGCTAGAGTGGAATGGAAAGAAAGAGTGACAAGGATTTATTAAATAAAAACATTGAAAGCACGAATACATCTGTTTGGTCACCATCTGAAGCACAGAATGAGGTGTAGGGCAAAGCTTGCTTTAAAAGATAAAGGACATCCTAAGAATTATGTTAAACTTGACCCTTTGATATTATCTGACACCCAGAATCTGTGTGCATTACTCTGCCCTTCCCAGACATTGCCCTTTATGTTGTAGTGTCAAATCTCTTTGACTGTGTTATCATAAGGATTTTCCCCTGACTGCAGCCAACAGAGGGGCTGAGTCTTGCAGTAAAAAGGGAATAAAAGGAAATCTAGATAAAAAGCAGGAAGAGCCAGGTTACACAGTGGGAAGAACTGATGAAATGGAAAAGTAGAGAAGGACTGATGTGGGGAGTGACCTTTTCCACATTCCCAGGGCTGCAACACTGCAGGGTAGCAGCTGGATCCTAAACTGCTGTCAGGCTGATAGAGAGAGACCCAGATCCAGCCTCTCATACTTCATAAGGATCCCCAAAGGTAGGATCCTTCTATAATTGGTAGAGACCATCCCACAGCCTGAATAACATGGAGATGCCTGTAGAAGAGGTACTTCCTTCGTGAGTTTTGAGAACAGAGGTGCATTCATGTTGCAGAGTTCAGCACTGATTTTTAGGGCATGGATCATGACTTTTTGAATATGTGTAGTTGTCAATTCTGAGATAACCTGAAAGGATTCAGACACTTTCAAGGCAGGGTTGAGGTCTCCTTTCTTATTACCATCTTGTGTACTGAGGGCTGAAGTGTCACAAGTAGCTACCAGAAGGTATGTCAATCATCTTTTTGCTGAGAGGAAGAATAATACTCAGCCTGCAATGACTAGCAGCCTCATTCCAATGAGCAAGTGTAAGACAAGGACAATCTAATACAGAGCATAATATCCACTCATCTGGGAGGAAGAGGCATTTTCAGGTGGTGATTAAAAACTGTAGAGGTTGTTGTGTGCTGGAGACATCTGTGTCGCACTGTGGCAGGAGAGGATCACAGAGTGACTGGCCTTCAGAACGATGTGCCACACAAAGTTAGATGGGAGCAGTCCATGCACTCTGTGGAGCTGTACATGGTCAGCTCATCACTACTACAGAGGCAGAGAAATACAGAAAGAATCCAGCAAAGCAATGTTTGAGTCAATATTTGCTGTAAAGTCAAATAATCTAAAAAAGGAATACAAAGAGGCTTTTTACCTTTTAGCTGGTCTCACTGCAAGAGAGCTGAAAGAAGACAGATAGATGCTTGGTGGGCAGCAGAGACTGAGCTCTATGTTGCCATGGCTACGCTGCTAGCCAAGGGAGATGCCTGTATCCACACAAGGTGGATTTTTACTGCTGGTCACAGTATGGACAGACTTCACAATCTCAACCAGAGTCTCCCTTTGGTAGAACTTGTCTTTTCTGAGATGTTCCCAAGTCGAGATCCAAGGTGGTAACCATCCCAGCTGAGTTTCAAGCAACATTTTTTAAAAAAAAATTCATTAAAGATCTATAAATCAGCCCTACTACCCCAGACTGGCTGAGATCCTTAAGGGAACACCTGATAGTTATGTGGATAATGTCATTGCTAAAGCACAAAAAAAGCAGAGATCCCTAAGGGATCAGGACATCAAGAGAAGAAATCCAGACAAGTGCAATGCTATGGGAGCACACACCCCGAGTCCCCACAAAATCCCACATCTCTTTGGTGACAGATTTGATATTCTGCTGTTTCCAGTTATGACATTTTGCAACAACCACTCCCTGCACAATGTGCTGCTGATGGAAGAATTGAAACAGAGCAAACTAAGGGAGAAAATAATTTTTTCTTTAAGGTCTGAACTGTTGCTGGGTGACACTACGTAGAGCAAGACACACAAATGGTAACTAAGACCTACACTACAACCGAGCGGGGGTAACATTCTGCAGCAAAAAGGTGTTTACAAAGAGCCTGAGAAAAGCTAGGCTCATTGTTTTTCCATTGGTTTTTGTCATACACTTAATAGTTCCATAAACTGACAGTTTTATGTACAGATGTTACATTGTTATGTCTGTTCTATTTGAACGGTACAAAGGACATAGCAATCAATCCAAAAAGTTAATTTTAGGCTTAAAAATCCAAGTTTCTTTTATATCAAGTCCCATGTGGATTCCTTTTTTACTATTGGAAAATTATGACAAATGATACAAGAAGGTAAGCTTAATATCAGGAAAAAATGTAGGCAGTTATAAGTCTTTTGAAATTATGGTGAGATTTTCGTAAATCTTGGGTCAGGCTTTTCCAGAGCACTGTGCTTAGAAGAACAAAATCATACTGTGTATCTTGAAGGGTACAGCAGAGTGTGATTAGGCTTATTCGAAATAAAAGGGATATATGTATAAAAAAGTCAGTAGTCAAACAAATATATTGTGTAGCAGTGCATTATTTGATGATTGAGTGGTTAATTCTATAGGAGAAATACCATTCTGATGCCAATATGTGAATTAAACAGATCAACCCTGCTGGAACAGACCACAGATCTGTCAGAGATAGTTTTCTTTGACTGGGAAATGGGTGGTTGAAAGGGAAAGTGAACACACTCAAACCCCTATCAAGGGATCAGAGTGACATTTGCGTTTCAGCTTTTATTGTAACCCAAATGATCCACGTTTTGATGTTGTAAATAGTACTTCCAGTAGAATGAATGCTTAAAACAAAACATAATATAGCTTTTTAGGAATGACCTTTCAGTCCTGGTCTTTACAAAAATCTAACCCAAACAATAGCAGTCCAACAAATAAATAAAATCCAAATGGCTGATAAAATAAATCCATCCATGGGAATTTAAGATTCAGTCCTCGTCAGAGAGCAGCAAGACAGCCAAGATTTTTGAAAGCCACTAATTATATTCAGAGCATAGCACATTCTGAAATTCAGCCTTCTTCAAGGTGTCTCTAGCTCAGTACCTAATACCTGAAGCACCTGCAATAATTAATTGCTTTTCCAAAACCTGGACTAGGATCCAGATTCCAGTATTTGCTCAAAGTCAGGACAGCAATATCTGGTCCTTTAATGAGGTTTGTCGTGCAACCCTCTTCTGAGATGCATGGAGGGGATGTAACATGCACTTTTCAAAGTGGTACTGAAACTCGCACTGAGTTTGGAAAGCTTCCAGCAGTATTTTAGATGCTATCACAGTACAAACAAATACAACATTAACAAACCTTGTTTCTATTAGATATATTTTTTAAAATAAATGTGGAGGAAATATTGTCAGCAAATTGGACCATCTGAGGCTTTTTACTTTCCTCCTGATTTATAGCTATAACACCCCTGCAGATTTTAAGCTAGTATCGAATCCCTGCAGAATCTTTATCCGTCTTAAACCAAATAATTGTCTTCTGCAGTAATACCAATTTTCCTGTGCCTCTAGGCTTGCGGGCTTTGATAGAAAGTTCTTTTGGATTCTAATTTATTTGGTTATATTACAGTGAGATAAATCTGTTTGCAGCCAGTGTGTATTCCAGAAACGTCGTGAAAACTAGAAACAGGAGGAGGAAATTATAGGAAAATGGTCCTCCTGAATATATGGGAACCCCCCAAGTAACAGGATTATTCAGTCTATATGGTCATGCTAAAGGCTACAAAGGAGAGTGGAGATAAAATGGTAGGTCAGGGGGGCTCAGGGGATCAGATTTATTCTTGGACCATTGCAGGTCTCTAAAAATTTGGCACCAGGCAAGATGATTATCTGGACTCTCAACAGCTGATGTAGAGAAATGAGCACCTCTGGAGGATTTCCTTCCCACCCTAAGGCAAAGGTATGTGATAGGTAGATATTTTTTCTCCAGAAAAATAGATTCAGCTAACACTGTTCTAATTTCTTGCCTATTTCTCATTCAGCTTTAGTTTACACGTAATTTCAATACTCCTTTCCACAAAGAAGTTAGCAGTGGGCCAAAAAAAACTTTTGTAGCTCAGCTGTCTGGAGCTACAGCTTCCATCTGAGCTGGAATCAGGACACCAGCCCTCACCGGTTTCCAGACTTTTGTCTTCCCTCTGGCTCCTCAGGTACATCTGCAGCTTTCAAGGCTGAATCAGCAGTAACATCTTTCTTTCCCTTTCTCTTACGATCTGTTGGAAAAACAGCTTGACTGCTAGGGTTATAAGTTTTACAGCTTGAGTTGGCTTCTTTATGTTTGTATGTTTATATGAGAGGTAAACTCTGCTCTTTGCATAAGCAAAGATGGTCAGTGCAAAACTAGGGTATTAATTAGCAGGTCTCTAATCTTTTTCCTCTGCATGACACTGTTGCATGACTAATAAATTGCAGATTTATATAGCTATCTCTACCTATATTGATTAGTAAACTTGATTTTTAAGCTCGATTATTTGCCCACAGACGTAGACAGGTTCCTACTTTTAAAAATCCGTCTTCAAGCAACCTAAATGCACTGACACAGAGATTTAAACTCCAGATTCCCATGGACTTGCTGACAAAGGGTAATTAACCCTTCAAGTCAGCTCTGTGAACTCAGACTGGGACAGTGACACTGACATCCTTGTTCTTGCATGAGTGGTAAAGGGATTTGTCTAACCTAAACAAACTAAAAATAAAATAAATTAAATTAAAACAAACAACAACAACACCCCCGTCACACACTTGCTGATTGAGATATAGCTAAACTAATACAAGCAATAGAATATCTGTATCAACAAGACATAGGAGCCGAATCCATAAAACTAACTGGGTGTCTGACTCGTAATACTCCATCTAGGGACTGGCTCTCTGTTCCCTTTGGAAAATAAGCTTATGTTTAAAATCAAGTGGATATGATTTTTTTAAAAAAAACCTCATCTGGTATTTGTGCACCTTGTTCTGAGTAAACAGAGGTGGTCCAGACTGTAAATCTTCAGCCTACTGAGTTTTTTGTGTTTCTCTTTTACACGCCTTTGGACATAATTGCAGTGACTTCATTGTTCATCTGCAGGCGGTTTGGGAACAAGTAATTGTTCCAGGAACTCTTTAAGCTGTGAGAAATCATAGTTTTGAAGCGGTATTGGTCTCAAGAAACCAGTATTTCAAAATCTTTTTTAACCATAGGTAGCTACTGCTCCAGTAACCCTATTGACTTCTCCTTCTCTTTTGCTAGGCAACTAGACAATTAACTTGACCTATGTCTTTGTAATTTTAAGTCAGATCTTCAGCAGTTAATTACAGCAAAATGATAGCAACATTACACTTAAGGCTGTGCAGTTTTCATTTCAGTAGCAGTGATAATGTTTTCTGGAAACCTGTATGCACTGAATTATAGCATTAATTTGAAATGGTTATTGTAATCTCTGCAATGATTAAAGTTTCTAGGACAATTTGAAGGTAAAAGAGAAACCTCTGCTGTGTTAAGGCAGGAAAATATTTAAGTGAATAGTCTAGGTGACAGTGAGACAGACAGATTCTGGGCCATATTCATGTTGTAAGCATGTTAGCTTCAGTTATAAGCAGTACCCTTTCAGATACAATGCAACACGACACAGAAGGCACACTGTTTGATATTCTCCAGCACTTTAAAGTTAAAAATTATGTGATTCCATAGTTTGTCCCTTTTATGAATAAGACATAAAGCAAGTTTTTGGCTTTGGGATTTTCCTTTTGATGCACATCATACAATGCAGCATTTGTTGCTATTCTGATTTTGCAGCACGTTGACTTGAAAAATCCTGTATCATTTGTGAACTGAAAGCAGGAAATAATTTTTTTTCTGAAAAAAACACAAACAACAACAAAAAAGCACTACCAAGAAAAACCCACACACAGTTCTTCAGCTGAGAACTCAGGTATATATTCTCACTCATTTGAAAAGAAAATCAATAATTTGGACTGGTGGCATATTATATGTCATACATTACATAGTTGGCTTGCTTTAAACAAATATTAATAAAATACGCAAAGAATGTTTCCCCTTGGTAAGTACCCATAAACTGATCTATGCAGTGAAGTGCTGCTGCAGTTACAGACCATCATATGCTGAAGGAATTTCCTGCCTTTTTATTGAAATAATCCTGGGTTTGTCACTACTCAGACTGCTACAAATGCAGTTCAAGCTTTACATGTTCGAGTTTTAGTTGCCCTAGGTCCTTCAGAGATCCAAATTATGGGCCACTGAAATTTTGGCTTTTAAATAAAAGTGCAGTTACACCTGTGTGACTGTTTCAGTACAAGCCCTCATTCTGCTGGGGTAGCAGAGGGAAACCACTTGAGGGTACTCAAGGGAAACCGTTTTCTCACTGCTGCAGCACATCTATATAATATGGTTTTATGCTTGTGCAATGCAGATGCAAGAACACAGTTACAGTGCAGAAACTTAATGCAGAGGAAAAGCTCTTTACCTCTGAAAGTCATTGTTCCTCAGAGAAACTGATGTTGTAAAATCACATAGGGATTTCTGTGTCCTCTGTTATAGTCAGGGCTTATTAGAGTTTAACTCTTCTTGAAGCATCCCAGAAAAGGAGCTACCATAAATAGAGCTGATAAAATTTCTAATTTGTTCCTCTTAAACAAACAGGCATCTTAACAGTGCTGTGCTATTGAATGTGTTGGATCACAGAGCAGCTCCCCAACAAGCATGAGTTGAGCATCACTATTGATAACAGATAAAAGGCTGCCCCCAGTTTCTCCTTGTTTCCCATATAAGCACCAGGCAATACTGTCAGACAACAACAAAAACTAAAGTATCCCATTCCAGAGAGAAGCTTTTATAGAAACACTGGAGCTGGTTTTCCACCCTTGCATGTGAACTCACTATCACATCTCCTTCCAGCCTCATCCCTACCAGTTCTCCAAGGCTTGCTATAATTTAGACTGTGGTGTACCAACAAAATAACTTTGCCTCTAGCCGATTACTTTCTGCCAGTGTTTTCTATGGTAAGCACAGTTGTGTGGTTTTCCTCCATCTAATTGAAGTGTTAGTGTTTCTGACAACTACAGGGTTTGTGAAATCAGTATGTGGGAAGAAAAGTTGGTGTTTCGCAGGGGAGGGCAAGATGGGAATGAATTCCCAGCAAATGTTGAGCTCTTACAGGAGGGCTCAAAAGAAGTACTGGAGCTCTGTGATAGCCGGTACATCCAGCACAGAGCTCTCAAAAATCTATAAAGCTATATGACTGCATTGGAAGCTTAAAACTAGGACAATCACAATTCCAAATACTTACCTAGAAAGACAGGGGAAAAAAAGAAGGTTTTTTTTTTAAAAAAATTACCTACAGACTTTTTAATCTGTTGTTCAGCAAGGATTCACTCTTCATTTTATTGTATTGAGATACATATAGAAATCTAGTATGGGTAGGGCCAGGTAGTGACCCTGGCTGAGAGTCAGTACCAAAGTCCTATCGCTTGAGAATACAGGTGCACATGATAGTGATGAGCTTTTTTCCTTTCTGCATTTTTTCCCCCAGAGCTTGAAGAATAAAGATAAACATTCTTCCATTAACTTAAATCTTTCCTTCTTCAGTCATGTTTGCATTCATTATTAACTTCCTAAGAAGTCCTAGCCATGTGTTCTTATGTCTACAAAGACCAGCTCTCCTCCTGCTTGTCCGTCCATCCCCTCACGACTTTTGAAACTCATTAGCCAATCCCAATCAAGGTTCAAGGGGAGGAGGCAGGAGATTCAGAGTGAATTCAATATCCACAAGGGTGGTGAAATCCTTGCTGCGTGGAGGAAAGAAGGAAATTAGCACCCTCCAAATTGAAAAGATAGGAGGAACTCACGTTAGCCAATTTATGTGGTGGCAGCTGGCCAGCCTCACAGGTACTGTCTCACCAGCTGGTGTGCATAGCTCTGAAACAGGCATAGCACACATTGCTTCTCACCCAGCAAGGAACTGAGAGTCTCAGAAGGAGAGCTAGAGTGAGTGCTGTGAAGGCACAAACCTATAACCAAGCTGGCTTTGTAGTTCCTCTGCTCACAGAATGACTTCTTTCATCTTCTCATTGTTACTGACCAGGAACCACATCCATTTTCATCAAACAGAAGTTATTGAACTTACTCAGGAGAAACCAGGTGAAATTTGTGAAACTTAAATTAGATGACCCCAAAAAGCCCTCTGGCTCTAAATCCTGTGAAGTTATGAAAAAAATTTCAGATGAAATGTGATGTATAAAGTGAACTTCAAAGTGACCTGTGCCAGTGGATGGCAGAAATTGACTGGCTGGTCATGGTCATCCAGGTGGTGCATCAAGGCCACGCGACTTCTACAGTCAGTCATAAATAGGCAATACAGATTAAATCTTAATATTCCTGATCAGTCTACAGCACCAAGTTTCAGAAAAGGTAGCTGCAAAGTAAAGCAAATTCATTGAATAAGTCAGTAATCATGAAATCATTTGCCCAACTCTAATGATTACCTTTCCCATTATGCATGGGATTGACAATGATGGGATTTAAAATGTAATGAATGAAACTTTTACAATAAGGAGCACCTGGGAGAAGCAAATAAGATAAGGTAGCTAATGAACACTTGTGATTAAGCTTTTCATCTCTGGAGACTTGATTTCTAATCTCTTTTAGATTACAACAGGGAAGAGGAGAGGGAAGAAAAAGGGGAAAATTGGAGGCTGCTGTTAGAGCTGTTGTATAATACTTACCCCTTGGGTAGTGTTTGCTTAATGCCATCACTTGCACCTAAAGATCAGTCACACATAGAATGGTTTGGGCTGGAAGGGACCTTAAAAGATCACCTGGTTCCACCCCCCTGCCATGCAGGGACACCTCCCACCAGCCCAGGTCGCTCCAAGCCCCGTCCAGCCTGGCCTGGGACACTGCCAGGGATGGGGCATCCACAGCTGCTCTGGGCAGCCTGTGCCAGCGCCTCACCACCCTGACAGTAAAGAATTTCTTCCTAAAATCTAAGCTAAATCTCCCCTCTTTCAGTTTAAAGCCATTCCCCCTTGCCCTGTTGCTACAGGCCCTTGTACAAAGCCCCTCTCCAGCTTTCCTGTCAGTTCCTTTAGACATTGGGAGTTGCTCTAAGGTCTCCCTGCAGCCTTCTCCTCTCCAGGCTGAACAAGCCTGTCCCCACAGCAGAGCTGCTCCAGCCTCTGACCATCC
Source organism: Falco cherrug (assembly GCF_023634085.1). NCBI lineage: Eukaryota > Metazoa > Chordata > Aves > Falconiformes > Falconidae > Falco > Falco cherrug. The sequence goes on along the minus strand of NC_073697.1, from coordinate 42,153,047 downwards.
CCGTGGTCCCCTCTGGCCCCGCTCCAACAGCTCCACGTCTCTCCTGTGCTGAGGACCCCCGAGCTGGAGGCAGCGCTGCAGGGGGGTCTCACCAGAGCGGGGCAGAGGGGCAGAGCCCCCTCCCTCGCCCGGCCGGCCAGGCTGCAGGGGATGCAGCCCAGGGCACGGGTGGCTCTCTGGGCTGCGAGCGCACAGTGCCGGGTCATGCCCAGCTTCTCATGCACCAGCACCCCCGGGTCCTTCTCGACAGGGCTGCTTCCAATCCATTCTTCTCCCATTCTGCATTGATACTGGGGATTGCCCCAACCCAGGTGCAGGACCTTGCACTTGGTCATGTTGAACTTGGTGAGGTTTCCTCAGACCCACCTCTCAAGCCTGTTACCCCTGTGTCCCCAATAACAGCATTACCCCAACTGTCACTGGTGTGAGAGGAGAATCAGGCGTGCTCTGAATACAGTCCCTTGTGAGTCACCAACAGAGGACAGAGTGTATCAAAGAGGATTGCACCTGACACAGCTCTTTTAAGGAGTTGTTTAGTTTCCCAGAGAAGTGGGAAGCCTGCCTAATCCATAATGACCAAAATAGTTTTGCAATACGTTCTTTTAAGTGAGTTTGGCCATGTAGTTTCTCACTGACAAAATCCCTTGATTTTCTAGGGTTGTAGAGAAAGATTAGTGCATAAAAGACCATCTGTCTCCTTGCTGCTGACAGGCTAAAAGATGGTCTTTTTCTTCTCTGTGGAGCAGGCTGCAACCCTTCCAATCTGGAGGCAGCAAGTATTCGTTATCTCTGGGAAGCACTAGCCTGCAACAAGCGGTTCCTTTTCCTGTGATTTGCTGTCGTGGGATAATCACTTGGCTGCTCAATGGGCTCACCTGTGTGTGAGCTCCTGGAGCCCCACATATTTGAGAGACACAGTCTCATATATCAGGTATTCACAGACTGGCTTCAAGATTGGGTATAATCATCTTTTTTCACCAGGTACACAAGCTGGCCTTCCAGCAGGAAAGCTTTCCTTCATGATTACTGATACATTTTGGGGGGAAGGAAGATTTTTCCACCTGTCAGAGGCAGCAAACCAGAGATTATTACCTGTATTGTAGCAAGTTCTGTGCAATGAGAAGCAAAGAACTGTTCGACTTTTATTATTGCTTACACTATAGTAGCATTTGGAGCCTAGGGCCCTTCCATGCTCTGCGCTTTGGAAACTCAAAATAATAACCACTTCCCATCCTGGGGGACTGTGGTGTGTATAAGTAAGCCAGGCAAAGAAAATAAAGACTTATATTCCTGTTTCAGGGATGGAAAACAGGCATGGAGACACTGAGCAATCTGCCCAGAATAACATGGGAACATAAGGTAAGAGGTGGGAGAAACATTCAAGTCTTTTCCCAGTCCTTTTACTGCCCTGTTTCTCTGCAATGTTCCATTCGGGGTTATTGACATCATTCCATCACAGGCGTGTGCTTACACTTGTGTCAAGAGAGTATAAATATGTTTGATAGTCTTTAGCACTTACAACAGTTAGATACAGGAAACATAATCCACAATTGTGGGTTACTCTGTCCTTACTTTTGGGTGTCTCATAATAAATATACTCGCCCCCTTACTCATCACACATGCACTGGGCTAGTGTGACATCAAGTTAATATTTCATAGTTGCAAAATGGTATGCTATCCTCAGGGAAAGATGCTTTCTAAATTTAAAGTTTAATCTCATATTTGGTGGATTTGAGGTTTGCACTTGTCACTGGATCAGCTGCTGCTGCTACTAGATAGGCTTATGTAGATACTTACAGAGCTAAAAAAATATTTATGTGTATCATTTGGATTGTGGTCTGTATATCCTATCAGCCACATTCAATTGCTTATTACTGGAGAACTTTTTTTTTTATTTCTTGGAAAGATGACTTGGTTTCTTGCTTTCTCTCCTCCCTGCATGATTTTTAGGCATCTTGGTTATCAACACGCTATTTCCCCATCCATAAAGTATGGATAATGAGATAAGACTGTGTATATGTGAAATTGAAATCGCTAACTTAATCATAATATCAAAATGCAGGCCACTGTAGCATTGAAATTCCTGGCAGGTCAGTCAAGGCAAGAGAGTGCTTGTAATACTTTCTTCTCGGTCCATGTGTTTTAAGAAGGAGGGCATGTTCATCTGTAAATCGTTTAATGGAAACAAAGGGGAATTTTTTTAACTAGCCAAAGGAAGGAAAGCACAGGAAAGAGTGAGAAGCCAGGAGAAATGTTTGGCTTCTTTCCAGGTGGAGAAATGAGAAAGGCTCTAGTACTGGGTTTTTCACCTGGGGGTTCTCAGAGTTCACACAACTTATAAGAAAATACATCTGATATAGCAAATCCTCTTTCCCAGGAGAAGGTACCTCTAGCTTTCACCAGCCAGACCTTCCAGGCTCTCCAAGAGAGAGGTTTTAACAGTGGGTTTTGTTTCCACCATGCATGCAACATAACATTGTGTCAGAGCTCACTTCCCACCAGCCGCCGCAGCTCAGGATGATGCCACGTCTCTGACTTGCTTGGGAGAGCAGCAGAGTCACAAGGCTGTCGTCTTGATACTCCACTGCTTTTTCCTACAGCTGCTTATGCTCAAACTTAGCATAGTGGGTTTCCAGCTCTTCAGGCTGGCTATTTCTGCACAATTTGCCATTCATAGGAGACTGTGAGGATGGCCATGCTGGGTCAGATTAAAATTCCTCCTAGCCCAGCATCCTGCTTCAGACAGTAGTCAACTCTGGATGCCCGGGAAAAGCATAGAAGCAGGCATGCATTTCAACCTGCTTCCTCAGAAGATTTGGTCAATCTATCAACTTGTGGCTTGGAGCTGTGCTGAATGAGAGGTGGTGTTATCATATGTAACTGACCTCAATGTAGGACATTTTTTTCCTATGAATATCTTCAGTTTATGCACTGATGTAAATAAGGGTAGGCCCATTACCTCCCTGGCTCACTCAGGCTGGACACTTCACAACTACTCTTTAAATGCTTAGTGAAACATGTGGGAGAGGCTTTCTGCTGTGCGGAGAAGACGGATGAAGAAAAAAGCTGCTTTATGCTGAGAAAGCTATACTGCTTTACAGATAATATAATCCAGGATCTTGCAGCCAGGAAGGTAGAGATGCCTGCTGACAAGTTTGTGAAATTAATAGGTTTGATTTATAATAATTTATTTGCATGATTCATAACCTATTTGGTAGAACTCAAGTCCATTTCAGATAATTTTGCTGCCCATTGTATATCTGCAGTTTCTCGCACTGTCATATACTCCCCCTCACCAAGGGCTGTGCTTCCACTACTTTTATTTTAAATAGTAAAAGTTGTTATCATTTGTGGAGTTGTCAGAAACACAGTAGCGTATGTGCAGCCTTGTGTCTCTACATCCATTTGAGAGGGGCAGCTGTAGCTCTAATATGGTCTTCCTTTCCTTGCCAGCAGATTAGAAAAGGATTATGGAAAAGAAGGATACCAATGGGAAGCATCATTTCATGTCTGCATTGAGGCAATACTCCAGCTGGCATCAGTGACTATTTACTCTATGTTTTACATGTGGGATCAACAAGGGAGTTGCAAAAAGAGAGACCAGGAAAGCCTGGAAGTAGACAACATATTGTCTGGCTGTTTTCATTCTTTTATATTTAGTGTTGTGCCAGCCTGCAAGACAGCTATAGTACACACAGGAAGGCTGGATTAAGGATTTGGGCACTAGCCGGCACTTATGTTTCTGCTCCACCACACTCTCCGTCTAGCTTTGGGCAAGCTATTCAGGGCCACATCTGAAACAATAAGGTGTGACCTTATTGTGTGAAACACACAGTGTTAAACACTGTGAGAGGGACTGTCTTGTGAGTTGTGATATCTCCACAGACAGTACAGAACCATGTAGAGACACAGCTTGGGACTGGGCAGAGGGAAAGCTGGTGTCAGCTTCTCAAAATTAACTATTTCTAGTTAACATGACAGAAATAGCCATATTTCCACATCAGACTCCATTGCAAGGCACAAGAAATACCAGACAGATAGAAAGCAGGGAAAGCAGATTCCTAAATCTTAAGCTATGATCATGAAAATCTCGGTTCTTCAGATTCCTAAATTCTAAAGATCTTGTATTGCTTTTAACTTAAAAACTCCTTAGGCATTCAAAAGTTCCAGTTTTGCATTTTCCCCCATATATATCTGTCCTGGCTAGGCTGGAGGCATGATGCCCATTCTGTACCCAAGCCTGGCTGGTGCAGAAAGAGTCTCATGTGGGGAATCATGACCCACGTGATATTCTCAGACTGTACATGACACAGACCAGTGGGATTCGGTGTCCCACCAAATGCAGCCATGACAACTGTTTGTTTGGTAGCCTGATTTAAAAATAGCAAGCCCAACTTTGTGCAGGATGGAGCACTCACATGGGCTCCATCCCATGGCCCAGATCTGGTGCCAACCAGTCTCCATGTGTCTCACATACACAGCTGGTGCGCTTACCACTAAGATGTCCTACCCCACCTCTGGAAACCATGTCAACATGCAGGAAGCAATTCAGGATCCACTGGGCTGGACAGAAAGTATGTGTGACTAAACACACTGCAAAGTATAAAATCTACGGAATCAGGGAGTCACGGGCTATGAAGGCTAGCATACATATGAGAAAATTCCCACTAATGTCCTAGGTATTTGAGATTTCTTTTTTTTTTTTTTTTCCACTTGTCATTGGGACATAGACACTTGTAAAGGCACTTGTCAATTGCTGCAGTTTTGGGCTGAAGTCTGTTTCCAAGGAACTCGTGACTTTGAGGAAGGAAAGTCGTTGTGCCAGATAGCAGCAAGTGACATTTTAAATCCACTGCGTTGGGCGTGTTAAAGTCAGGGAAATCATTTGAGGGCTAAAGACTAAATCCACTGGATATGTTCTCACTGGGAAAAATCTTCCAGATGTAAGATAGTGAGTCATCTCCTAGGGCAGAGGAGAAGTGCAAAACAGTGCAACTCTTTAAACTTGTTAGAGAGCAGGGCACCTGACAGGGAAGGCATTACACAAATGGATATGAGATGACTTAATAGGTCCTTTTTCCCTCCATTTGAAATATATGATCTAGAAGAAAACATGCAAACATCAGGGCTACCTCCTAGTACCCAATTATTCGGAAAGGATAGAGTCCGGGCTCTGCCACGGAGATGCTCTTAGACTTTCTCATCAAAATGTGACTCTGGCAAAGTGAATACTCTGGGAGGTCAAATGCATTACTACTCAGTGCAGTATCACTTCCAACAGCCTGAATGAAGGATTAACAAAGATGACTTGACATTTACCTAGATTTGTGTGCAGCTAATAGGGTTGATAAAAGTGCTCCATGAATAATTTATGTTGGATAATTCACAGATGGAAAGATTCATCTTCTTCCCATAAGCAGAAGGGAAGGGGGAGGGTGGAACGTCAGGCAGAAAAGATTGGTGGAAAGAGGGGACAAGACTTCCTGGTTTAGTATCATGGTTACTTCCATTAAGGAAGTAGTTTTATTAACATGGAAGATTGCAGCCGCTCCCCCCCCCCCCTTTTTTTTTTGGGGGGGGGGGCGGGTAGGAGGGGGAATGTTTGGAGTAATTAGCAAAATACATTGCAGCTGAGGTCCGTGTTGGTACGTGGAGGGGCTGAGCACAGTATCAGAGTCACAGAACAGTTGAGCTCATAAGGGACCTCTGGAGAGTGTCTGCTCCAACATACATGATCAGAGAAACACCAGCTACAGCAAGTTGTCAAGGAAAGTGCTCAGCTTGGTTTGAAAATCTCTAAGGATGGAGACTCCACAGCCTCTCTGGGCAACTTGTTCCAGTTCAATCACCCTCCCAGTAGAAATGTTTTTTTCTTGTATTTCAATTGATTTCTTGTATTTCAATTTGTGACCATTGTCTTTTGTCCTACTGTTGGGCACCACTGAGAAGAGTCTGGCTCCATCTTCTTTACTACTCCATCAGGTATTTGTACACATTAGAAAGGTCCTCCATAATTAAAATCTCTCAATTTGAAAGAGCCCTAGCTCTCTCAGCCTTTCTTCACTGAGAAATGCTCCAATCCCTTAGTCATCTTTGTGGCCCTTTATTGGACATGCTTGGACATACCTGCAAGTCTCTCTTGTACTGGGGAGCCCAAAAGTAAACCCAGCTCACTAGTCTCACCAGTGATGAGTGGAGAAAAATCACCTCCTTCAACCTGCTGTCTGTGATCTTCCTAATGCATCCCAGAATAATATGTCTTTTTTGCTATTGCTGGCTTGTGGTCAGCATGGTGATCACTAGGATCCCCAAGACCTTTTCTGCAAAGCTGCTTTTCATCTGGTCAATCCCTGACATGTATCTGTTCATGGGGTTATTTCTCCCCAGGTGCAGGACTTTGCATTTCCCCTTGTTGAACTTCATGAGGTTCCTATTAATCCGTTTATCCAGCCTGTCAAGGACCCTCTTGACAGCAGCATATCCAGACCCAGTGGTTCAGTCAATATTCAGTCTGCCTCACTGCCTGTTCATCCAGCCCATATTTCATCAGCTTCTCTGTGAGGATCTTCTGGGAGACAGTGTCAAAAGCTTTGCTGAAGTCTACAATGTCCTCTGTTACCCTCTCACTTATCAAGTCAGTCATTTCATTGTAGAAGTTTATCAAGTTGGTCAAGCATGGCTTCCCCCTGATGCCTTCACATGCCTGACTAGTCCTGATGTCCTTCATGTGCCTGGAAATGTTTTCCAGGATTGGCTGCTCCATCACCTTCCCAGGGATTGAGGTGAGGCTGGCTAACCACCTGGTAGTTCCCTGGGTCCTCCTTCCTGCCCCTTTTTTAGATAGCAGTGACATTTTTTTTCCTCCAGTCCTCAGGTAGCTCCAGTCATGTCAATCATTCAAAGATTATTGAGAGTAGACTTGCACTGACTTTAGCCAGCTCAGGGCGCATGGACTTACAACTGTCCAGTTTCCTTAAGTGTTCTTTAAGTTGATCTTTTTCCACCCATAACCTTGATGGAAGAAGTCTATTGGTCTTCATCTCCACACACTTGAAGTGGGCCTCCTTTAGTCCTGTACGGTTGATTGCAAAGTCCACATCACCCTGCACTCTGCTTGCCAGCCTTGTCCACCACTTCCCCCATTATTGCTGGCTGTCATTTCCCAGAAGGGGAAGACTGAAGAAAGGCAGAAGGCATGGTGACCTTCTCAAGGCAACGTTACCATCATCTGTTGTGGTTGGACCATGGATGCAGTGAGTCCTTGAATTCACAGGGAAAGGTGAATGAAAGCCTTTGAGGGAATACTTTCCTGTTCCAGATTACATTTAACAGGAGCAACCATCCACTCTGTCCTGCTGTTGATGGAAGTGGTGACAACTACCTGTCATTGTGCACCTGGTGTTCTTCAACATGGTCTTCTTAAACCTCACAGCTACTTGTAAGCTTGGCTTAGAGAAAAAATACCTTGCCCAGAGCCAAAATTAATGAGGTTGATTCCTACTTGTGGCCATAGCACTCTGATTCAGTTTTGAAAGCATTGCTGTGGGGTTTTGTTCATTACTGTGATGGGACCACAAATCAAGTACAACTTTCAGAAAGATAAGTCTAGATAATTTAGTAATATTCCCATGAAGACCACAGTGCCCTTTAAACTCAAAAAGCTGGGTTGTACACAGACTAGAATAATTACCTTTTTAATTAGGACAACTCAAAGCAGTTAGGTAAAGCAGAGCCAGAATAAGAAATTTTTTAACAAGACGCTGTGACCTTGCTTTTCTTTTTGATTTCAGTCAGCTCAGTGGCATTCTGGGTTTCAACAAATTCTGCACAATTGCTTTGTTCTCTTAAGTATCTCCCAGTCTTGACCTGTAGCCTCTCAGTCCTTGCTAAGCTCTCAGTCTGTTTCTTCCTGTGTCTCCCATATCCTTCAGCCTTGAAGCTTTCTTGAGAAGGTCAATTTAGTCCTAAAACAACTCACCTTACCTCTGCAGATTTTCATCTGACCTACTCACTTTTTAAAGGCAGGCTGCATATGTTAGAATTTAAACAAACCAGATGTCCTTTGCCATAATCAATCAGCTGAGAAGGTCCTGTCCTGTTGATGTGATATGGCAGCAAGCTGAGCTTCACTGGCAATCAAAATTCTCCTTTTCCCATAGCTGGGTTGATTCATACTCCAAAGCAGTGTGAGTACTCCAACATAGTGTCCTTGAACGAAGTGGCTCCACATCTCCATTCATCTCTACATTAGAGCTGAATTTTAGTCTGAAAGTGCATTGAAATGAATGGCGAAATTTGTCTGCTTTCAACAGAAACAAAATCTCTTCACTTGAGTTGATTGTTACTCAGTCAAGAGTTCACACTTGCCTTGGTAAATAGGAAAAGACATAACCAAGCTGGTGTGAGGAATTCTGTCCAAACGCCCTCAGGCTGCACAGAAGGGTTAAGTCTTCAGGGACACAAAGTCATGACATCTGCCTCTAATGTTCGAGTCTGCTTCTAACTCAGCAATAGGGTTTGGGCTTGCCTTGACTTTAGTGGTACAAGGCACACACAGCTCTCATCAATGAGTGATACTGGCCCTCCTCTGCCACTGCCATGGGACCTCAAAGCACAGTGATACCACTAAGCATGAAGCTGTTTGAGCTCCATAAAGGTGGTCAAAATAGCCCAGGTTGTGCCCACAGCTGGTTGCAAGCAGATAATGCCAATACCGCTATCAAAGGGAGGAAGCACCACAGCACGGCAAACACTGTTCAACCACGCACTGCCCACAAAGCTCTGAATTATGTGCTTCTAAAGCATGATATTTCATACAGGGGCTGGGCTCCTTTTCCAGAGCAAACTGTCGGAGGTACAGAGCCCTTCATGTGGTGCCTTGTACTGCTTCATTCAGCTGAAGCTCTGGCTCTTTGTATATTCAGAAACTGTGCAAGACTCTGTCTGTCTGCATGTGTGACAGTCACTGGCAGCTGCGTCTCCTCGGGGGCATATTTGTGGAATACCAGCTATTTAGTGCCATCTTGTTCACTCAGTGGGCAAAATAGAAATCGCTATAGAACAAACCCAAAACAAGCCTTTCCTCTCCTGGAGGACCTGGTGGTAATGCACCTCTCTTATCATGCTAGATCACCAACACGAGGAAGGTGAAATGACATGTTGAGCATCCTCAGGAGACTGAGCTGCCTTGCAGTCGGATGCGTCGTATTCCAGGCAAGGTTTCCATGCTGCTCTGATACTGCATCCAAGGCAAGGATTATTGCTTTACTGTAAATTATGGCTGAATTTTAACAAGAGGTAACTTCTAAATCAAGACTGAACTGTTTCTAGGTGCATAGGGTTTAATGCAAAGGGACTGGAGATTCAGCTACCAGAGTGGAGAGAGAAACGATAGTGATAAGGGAAAGAAAGGAATCAATTTTGTGAAAACTGAAATAAATGAGACAACAGGAACATACTCACTTCATGCCAAGTGAAAAATCCTCTTGCTGAATACAAAACCTAAATGTTTCTCATTTGGAGCACCAGGAAGAAAAATAACAAATGAAGGACCGTATTCCCTACTTGGAGAAGAGGAGATGTTTCCTCACCCCAGCTGCCATAGTACTGACCCTGGATGCAGGAGACACAGATTTCACCCCTGCTTTTGCTTTGGTGTGTGGAAAAGCCACATTTCTGTGTCCTTTAATCCTCTGCTGCCGGGTACACGGGGCATAGTTTCTTCTATTACTACTTTGCCAATTTGCTATTACATTCTGGGTGTAAATACTGGGAGACAGGTATCTCACCTCCTGTGTGTGTCCCAGCTTATGCTTAGGTTTGGGTAATATTGAACAGAAAATGGGACCCTTCTGAAAGAAAAATTTGAGGGAGAAAATACCACTACAATACTCACCTGAGGCTGCCACCTCTGAAACAAGCAGCATGTAGATGTAAAGATAAGACTCCAGCTCCAGTGAATAATGACACGCCCATGGAGATATAAACAAGTCTGAGCTGGGGTTTACCAAATTGCTATTTCATTTTCACTAAGGCAGGGAAGAAGGACGTGTTTAGCAGTCAGAACAATTAATAATCAAACTTATGTCAGGTGAAAGTTTAATTAGCAATGCCAGATGGAACTGTATCAACAGGAGGCATGGAATGCTCCCTCTCCCCCATAGGAATATGCCACACCACAGCCTCCCAAGTACTCCTCTGGGACAGGGGGGGCAAAGTCTCTTCAAGCAGAGGATGGAATTGGATTTAGGTTTTAATCTGTGGGCTGATGCCATAAGCCCTGGGCCATTGATTATCATCTCCTGCTGTGGCTATTTTGCAACTGTAACGCTCCTCTTTCTCCCCTTTGTTTCCTATTTGTGCTGCAGCTACTTAGTCAGCTATCGAAAATCCTGAATAGTCTTGAGGAAAAGCTATATGACGTTTTCTGTTGGTAAATTAACTTCTTGCCCTTGCATTTCTTACCCAGTTCTCAAGTTTCTTCCATGGAGGAAGCATCCAAGGTATTGTAAAAGTTTTTGGTTTTTTTTAAAGCAACTCTTTAGTAAATAAACTATATCAGTGCGGACTGTTCTTCTCCATATTGAGAAGGTGGAACTTATCTAATAATCATTACAGTACAATGCTTTCCCTCGAAGCACTCCCAGGAGGCTCTTTTTATCTGGGAAAGGGTAATGGAATATTCACACCTAAGCACCATAAGCCAGCAATACAGTTCTTTAAACAGGAAAATCAATTTTCCCTTAATATTTAAAATATTAACAATGTATTTTGTTGGAGTTAAGCAGTTAGATAAGATTATACATTCACTGCTGGTGACCAGGAGCACAGTGTCTGAAAGGGAGGCAGGCAAAAGGAGACATACTGTGGCTACTAGTAATAATAACTGTTTGCAATTCAAAAGCAACTAATTTTTTTTAAAAAGAACAAATAAAAGTGTTAGATGACTCTCCTCAGTTCAGTTACACATGTAGTTAGTTTCAATTAAGACTTATTCTACCATGCCAGTCCAAACACCCAACAGCGTTGATCCCTCAGCTGAAAGGCCTGATTTGCCATCCTTCCTGACATTAACAGGGCTTTCATCAGCCAGCGGTGTCTGCTTGGACCCGTGACATACCGGCAACTTCTCAGCGCTCACCTGGGACTCTGGTCTCTGTTCCCTTCACCATACCCCCATCATAACTTTGGTTTGTGAGTCACGGCAGTGGCAGCCGTTCTGTCCCTTGAGATCACATTAGCAACTTGCACAGAAATTCACCTGATAGAAAACTGGATCATCAACTACACATTTTTTGTTTAATTAAAAATATTTCCTTTCTGCGGGGAATTCACTATGTCTGTTTAAAAAAACAACCCAAACCAAAACATAAAACCTAAACAACTTTCCGTCTCAAATCTTTCATTTTATTATGTGAGGATATCTATAGGGGTGAGGGTTTTTGTTAATTTATTTGTTTGCTTGTTTGTTTAAGAAAGAGTCCATTGTGTTACTCAATGAGACTAGATGTAGGGGACAGCTAAACAAATCTGACCTATTTCTTCTGTGCGACATGCTTGTCTCCTGAGATTTCCAGTAATGTCCCGTTTGTTCCTGCAGTCAGCCCACAGGGCTTCCATTCTTCTTTCTTTCCTTCTTTTTCTTTTTCTTCCTTCGTCCCATCATCCTCCTTACCCAAGGTCAGTCTGAAAAATCCAGTCCTGGGAAAATGTAGAAAAATCTAGCATTTGGTATTATTGTAACCACAAACAGAAATCAGATTAAAACCTGAAGCTTAGTGATTCTATGGATGTATGCATGTAATTGGTATGATTTATTGGATGTGTTAGGGGTCCATTTAATCTTTAAATAGGAAAGCCATGAGGTGTGACTTGATGACTTATTAAAATAATGTCACACTACCTAAAAAGAGAGACACTGTAAAATACTTAAACACACAATGATTTCTGAAGAGGGTCTTGTCAGAATAATATCCTGCATACCATTTAATGGAAGAAAATAATTATTCACAGATTGTTAGTTTTGCTTTTTACAAACAAGGAGTGCATTTAATTTTGTCATATCACTTGCTTCTGTTTACAAGCTTAAATCACTCCTTTAAAAGAGCCCAACCTTCCTAGGGTGCATGGATTGGAAAGGCATCATTTTAATGGGCTTGTAGCTAATTAAGAAGTGTGACATGCAGAATGTGGCTGGAACATGGCATTAAAGTGTAATTACAGAACAATGCATCATGTCACGGACAAGTGGCTAAATGTGAGCATGGGCTGGCAAATATTGTGCAGGAAAATCCAGCTCAAACAAGACTCTTGCATATAGTGAGGACCCTGCATGTTTCAACTGGACCTGAGTGCTGGATGTGTTTTCATTAAAGATAAGTTTCAAGACCTATTTTGCAATCCCTGCAAGGTTCTGCCTTTGACGCTGTGGTGCAGATTGATCTCTGTCCTAGTGGTGGGCAGGCTTCTGGCAAGTGTGCTGTGGCAAATGACTTTTGATTCCCAAGGGCAGCATTTTGTGCAGTGAGAAGCAAGGACTGTTGTTCTTTGTCTGACGTTCTGTATTACAGGCTGCTTTCTCTCCTTGACTGCACCTACTAAGTAAATACATTGGGCTTGACTAGTCCCTGTTTGTATAGGCCATGCAAAACATCCCTTCCTGGGTAAGTGAGGGCTGCTGAGCACCACTGAGGGGCGTTCAGCCCCAAAGGGCCCAGGTGCCTTTGCACGTGGCTTTCCATGTAGAAGAGCAGTTTAGGTTTCAGCAGGCAGCTCACCGACAAAACCAGCCTGAATCAGCAAGGCTACTGCAAAAGATCTGCCAGTGATAATCCCTTTCATGATATGGTCCTGTGTGTGATGCTTTCCTAGAGCAGTATTTACAAGCCAGTCATATTATTTTTGAAAGGTACCTTCTCACCTGAGAGATCTGTATTGATGTAGCTGTATATAGCAATTTATGTAAATCACTATAACTGTTCTTCACATTGCCATCATGGCTCTGAGCCCAGAGATCCAACAGGAACGTGGTACCTGCACAGAGCTGATGGCAGGGCTTGCTGCAGAGCACACTGAAGGAGGCAGAGAAGCTCAAGGAAAGTATAGGTCAGCTTGTTGGAAAGGAAACGGGACATGATTAGACTTATTTATTTGCTTTCTAGCAAGTGTAACAGAAAAGAAAGATTGTGAGAAGTGATCTGTTGAAAAGTTAGTAGTCAGGTGTCGATCAGCGTAACTGAGGTCTCCAAAACGATGCTGAAAGGAAATACTACTGTATGGGCACATTAAGTTAAATATTTTTGTGTGCTAACCTTCTTCCCACCTGCTTTTCAAAGTATTTCTATTTATTGCAGATAATTAATCCTTTTTCTTTCTTAGCTATGCATATTGGCTCACACTACTCTAAAGATGAAAAGGTTTTTTGGTATTTCCATTTAAAATCTTGTTAGAATTAACCCCAGATTCATAATTTAGCAGTCAAAATAGACTCAATGCTGAACTCAGCAATTCATTTTTAAAAAATTAAACTAAGAATATCTATTTGGCTGCTTTTCAAGAAGAGTAATGCAAGAAAAAGGGAGAAAGGGAATAAAGAAAGAAACTGTTAGATTTATTGCTTTTATTATAATTTTTTTGCTTATGTAAATTTAAATGACATTTTTCAGACCATTAATCCATAATATAGACTATAGTTCTCTTTGTACTTAATTAAAAATGGATAGATTGATACAAAAGGATGAGATTTTCAGAAGTATTCAATGTTGGCCAAACTCTGCTTTGATTGAATTCGGTGGTGAAACTCCCTCAGAATCCGTTAAGAACAGAGTAAAGCGTGGCTGAGCGTTTCTGAGTATCCTACCCAAACAAAGTGTGGCAAGGGATCATTTTCAAAGCATTGCAAGGTGGTTAACACTGCAGTTTCCATTAAGCCCAGTTTATTCGTTTTTAGCTAAAAAGTGGCTTGTCCTCTTTAAAATATACATCTCACACAGGGTTTTTGGACTTTAAAGGATTCTCTTGAGCTGTTGCGGTTGGGTTCAGAAATCCAGACTGGCTAGCAGAAAAAGGCATTAAAAGTGTACATGGATAAACTGGGAGACATGGCAAGCAGCAGTGTTTGGAAGTTGCAATGAAACAAATAAATGCTGCAGGAATGGATTTAGAAAGTTTTAATGGATTTATTGCTTGCAACTGACCCAAGCATCTAAGGGCAGTAATAGCTTTCTCGCCTCTGTCCTCTTGAAATCCAAAGTGAAAACCAGAAAGCATGGATGAACGAAACATGATAAGGTGAGTCCTGGTGCCGGGTTGGGAGAGAGGGACCACACTGCAGCATCAGAAAAGGCAGTGACAAAACTCCTAAAATCTACTGCGATTCAAAGCATCAGGGCTGGTGGGTCAAAATTTCAACCGTGCTTTCTGCTGTAGAAGCCCGTTTGGTTTATCCTTACCATGGGGGCAGGTGTCGTGTGTTACAGAGAACTCGCTCCTAAGGGATCCCATTGAGAAGAAGTTATAAAGTAAAACAACTGGCCTGGCGGCTGTGTTCCTAACAGACCACACGCCTGTGAAAACATAGAGCCCCTTTGCCACTGCAGAGGCTGTAGGAGAGGCAGTTTAATGGGGCCCTGCACAGAAATTTTAGAGCCTTTCATACCATGGATATAAATGATACATTTCATATTTATGCCGCCTTTCTAAATCACAAAAAAGTAAATTCAGCTAATGATGAAAGGCAGAAGCCCTGAGCTGCTGCTTTGCTTTGCTATTTATAGTGTCAGGGCCAGCTCTGGCTTAATCTTCTGGGTGTAGTTCAATATATTTCTGCCCCAGCCAGGTAGATCGGAAGCCCTGGTTATATTTCCAAGCTCTCTGAGGTTTTAAGACAATCCCACAGCTTTCGCGGGAAGTAGTTTTTGCAGCGTACTGATAAATAATCTCAGGGAGGATGTAATTGTCCACAAGAAAACATCTGCGGAGCAGAAAAAAATAAAAACCACAAACCAAAACAAAACAAAATTAGAAAAGGGATGCACTGACTTTATTTTTTCCAGCAGCTGTTTTTGCTGAAGTCCCTCCCTTCCCTGGCTCTGTTTCTGCCATGTGAATTGTCCTAACTATACCCTATAGTTCCTTGGTAGGACAATTGTAACAATTAGCCCATGACTTTATACCAGCTGTCTTGGCACAGATGAGGCAATGTGCTTTGGACTCTGAACACCTGCAAAGCCAGTACATGGTGGATGCTTGGATACTAAACCAAACAGCTGTTGTGTTTCAGGCTCATTCTCTTTGGGGGTGGGGGGTGGGTGCAGGGGGGTTGGAGGGAGTGAGATGGAAAAACTTCTATATGCCCGAATGCCATATTTTCCCTGTCTTCAGGTTTATTCTGTGCATTCCTTTCCAGTATGCCGCATCACAGCTGATTAAGGATGGCCCTAGCAGTTATCTGGAGATTATACAATCTGTAAGGTTTCATATGTTAAGTTTTGCAAGTAGCTCTGAGTAGCTAAATACGATGAGGGTAGGGGGAAGAGAGAAACAACCCCACATTTATTTTGATTTATTTCCAATTACTCCCTTTTCAGAGCTCTTAAAGGACAGTTCAGTTTGGTTTGTACACTTCTCGATTAGTGTAATCTGAAAGCTGGCAGTTAGCGCTTTGGCAGTTTTACCCCAGTGAGTTTAATAACGAAACGAGAGTTGCCGAGAACAGCGGTATCGAATTCACAGAGAGCACCGTGCATGCATTTCTTTCCCCCAGTAACTCTTCAGTGGGATTATTCAAGAGATTTAAATGGGGGTGGCATCAATTTGAAATGCAGATGGTGTATCTTATTAAACACCATTTTATCTATTTGTAGTGTTCAGAACAGTATTTGCCCTGAATTTAAATAACGATGTACAGTATTTGTTAAAAAACATGCTTGGGCATGTTTTGTTTAATTAGCGGCTTGAAATTTCCTAGCATATGGCTTGTCATTTGGTAAAAAGATATGCAATTATGAAATTCCTTGAAGTTTTACTACTTAAATACAAAATTAACTTACTATGTTCAGCAGTTAATGGCAGGCCATTAAATATAGTATTTACTAAACAAAAGACATATAGGAGCAGCTCAGTATGCCTATACCATCTGTACCTGTAACACTGTACATCTTTCAGTTCACAGGAGGTGGACTGGACCCCGTCTGCTCCCACAGTTCATTACCAGAATTTTCTGCATGTCAGTGCAAGTGACATTGTGTCTGTTTATTATCTTTAAAGGCCTGGATGCTGCTTTAGAAACATCAATTTAATTTTTATTCTTCGGGAAAGCAAACAGACCATCTGCTTAGATATCCAGTACTTTCTGAAGTGCTGTAGATCTTTTTTTTTTTTAACCTGTCAGATTTTGGATGGCCTTTTAAACTTTTTGGAACTTTAGTTGCTCGCCTGTTCGTTATTAGGAAATGGAAATGAGAATCTGGAAGGCTGAAAAATGATGCTTGGTTTTTTCCCCATAACTTACCTGCATAGTTCCTACTCCTCATCACAACAGATAACTAATCCAGCATCTGAGTCCCTTCCACCAGCTCAAGCTTTTTCCTCCATCCACTACTTTCACCATTCCTCAGCCCTAGCACAGCTGATGAGAAGACTTGCCTTAGGCCTCCCAACCAACCCCCATTGCAGCAATATTATGCACTCAAATGACTCACAAATTGGAGGATTCTCATTTTTGTTTCTGAGAATGATATAGCTCGGAAAAGAAAAGATGAAGCCTGATGAAGAAGTGTGAAGGGAACAACCCCCAGCCTGACACATCGGTTTCCTTCACAAGTCTTATTTCATGACTTTATCACATGCTGCACTTCTTCAGATGCAGCAGAATCTGAAGAGAGGATTCACCTCAGTGTATTATAGACCTCTACATATGGGCTGAGCCCTCCTAAGCTTAGTGCTTATTTATGAGAGAAATAGGCTGTTCCAGGGTTTTACCTCTTTTCTATGTTGCCCTCTGGAAAAGATAAATGACAACCCTGTGTAGAGGAATGAAGGCAGTGGGTTGATTAGCATTGATAATACGCAGCTGTGGCCTTGCCTCCAAGGCAGTGGCTTGATTGATGTGGATGATGTGCAGCTGTAGCTCATTCCCACAAAGTGGTTAAATAGCACCGAGGAGTATGGGAGAAGAGTGGCTGGATGGAGAAACAGCCTGGAGAAGGGAGAACCTTGATGTACTAGAGACAAGGAGCGGTGTGGTCTGGCTTTGCCTCTGGAGGATGGAGAAACAGCATGGACAGTAGAATCTGACCCACGCTAAAGCCTTGTTGCAGCTTGCTGGTTTTGCTTGTGCTGTGACAGTCCTGAAATGCCTGTTTCTCCCCATCAGTTATGAAGGGAGTGTAGGTAGGTACAATGCAGATGTCTGCTTTCTGGAAGTGCAGGCTCCAAGTGCACAGGTCACAAAAACTTCATGGCTGAAACTGTGGCTGTTGACATCAGTGAAAAATTCCTGTGGATTTGGGGAAAGTCAGGTTTTTCACTTTATTTCCATTCTTATCACTACTCTAGCTTGGTTTGGCAAAAACAAGATGCTCAGCAGCATCAGAGGGACAACCAAAGCTGTGGTCCTTTCCAGGATAAGCTGCCAAGCAGATGAAAGGAAAAACAAAACAAACAAGAACTTAAAAAGTGGGAAATCAAAAGCATTAACTCATATCTCTGTTTGCTTGTGGACAGTTTTTAATCTTCTCACTTTAGCCATGGTTGCCAATACCTTTGTGTATATTTTTTTCCATCTTTCTTCCCACTGGTCTGGCCGTGGTATCCCACTATCTCACTGAACTGCTTCACTCTATCGTCCTGTGAATTTCCAGGTTTCTCTTTATGACTTACATAGACATGAATCCTGGCTTTACCACTGTGCTTCCTTCTGCTCACTCTTCAGTCTGCCTGCTTCGCTCCTTTTTTCAATCACTCTTGTTTTTCTACTCCGGCTCTGTGCCTCTGTTTTTTACATAACTGGCTTGATCCCTCTGTCTGACGTACTGCTTCCCTGTCTCCCAGCGCTCTCCTGATGAAGATGAAGAGCTTTATCTCTTCAGTCATAGAACCCTGGGCAATATCATGTATCAAAATGAATTAATGGTGCAAAAATAGGTCCAGAATGTGCTTACTCTATCTTCTGCTGTGGTACAGAAAGTGGAAATGTTTCTTTTGTTATTTAGGTTCAGCTCTTACTTCCCTGCCCAGTAATCAATTGCTCGTGTGATTATGGAGCCAAAGAGCACAGAGATCAAGGGCAAGGTGCTCAGCATGCTGCACACATGTACAGCCAAAGCAGAGACTGCACCTAACAGGCAGTGATAGTTTCTAAACCCCATCTTGATGTTGTTAAGTAGATTAATTTGTGAGATTTTCCATACAGAGAACTTCCGTTTTTTCATATCATAGCATATATTGTGAACTCTGATCCAAACTGATGTCAAGGCAGGTCGGTGTGAGGGCTTTGGACCTTGAGCAGGGGGTTTCTACAATAGTGTGCAAAGGCATATACCGTGTGTGTTTAATAGGGGCTTTGAAGCAGTGGGATCTATAGACCTGATACTGACTTGGATGCTGCTTGGGAGAAAATGAGAGAAAAGGGGGAAAAAAAAAAAGGGGGGGGGGCAAGAAGAGAAAGGAAAAGAAAAAAGGCAAGGGAACAGAAAAGAAGAAAGAAAAGGGACTAGAAGAGAAAAGGAAAGAAAGGAAAAGAAAGAAAAGAAAACCACCATCTAGGGAACAGTGTTATGGGGTTTTTTAATAGCAAACTCTATATCCAGCTTGGACTCTAAGTGCTTTATAGCACCCTTTAAAGAACTGTGTCATATTCCCATTCCAAAGACAATTAGTTCTGGGTTGCTTTTCTTTTTTTGAGATCTGTCACTGTCTAAAACCCACCCAAAATCAGGCAGGATCTTCCCAAGATTTTTCCAAAGTTGCTGGTGCTACCTCCCTTTGGCATGGTCAGCAGCCAGCCCCTGGGCAAGTCTGAGTATCCTGTCGATACCTTTCTGCATCCAAGGTGCCTAAAGAAGTTACATGCTGCTCCTCAGAAAAATGCAACCTCCCACCTTTTTGTTTTTGTTTTGTTTTTTTTTTTAACAAGCTCCATCAAATATTATGGAGGAAATAAGCTGTGTTTTGACTCCCCATTAAACATTTGTGACTGGAAACTTCACTGGGAATAGTTCACCTCAGGAAATAATTTAAAGAATCTAGATACTGTTATTACAGGAAAACTTCATTAATCCTTGGAGAATGTTTCTGTTGGATATTAATACAACATTATTGTAACTTTTGGCCTTTGAATTGGTGCTTCTCTTTGACTTATTTTGGCCTAAAAAATCTTCATTTAGCATTCAGACATGATGAGCTGCAATATTGTTTTATCTCTGGTCATATGGTCCTTGCTGGACAAAAGGCCACTTTTTTCTACAGACAAGAAATAAAAAGGAGGAAATTAAAAAACACACCAGGTCATTTCTCCCTTCTGGCTTTAAACTGCCACTCCAGCAGCAAAATTACCCCATCCATATCAGAAGAAACCAATGAGACTTGACAGCAAACCATTGCAGGAATGGTGGAGGGAGGAAATAATTCAAACTTTTAAACACATTCTAAAAAAAATAATCACTAACTTTTCATTCCTACCCTCCCACATCCAAATGAGATTCGTTGTGGTGCATTTTTTACCTGCTCAGATGCCCCAAAGTGTAAACAGCATTTATGCCATCCAGTCAGAGGCATCTCCAAAAATAGAAACGCTATTAAAAAAACCTTAACGATTCACCCTGGGGAGCTATTTCCTCTGAGTTGCTATAAACCAATACACAAGTGAGAAGTGGGGGTCACTGTGTTTCTGGATGTCGTTTCTTAAAAAAGGAGACATAACAGACACCTTGGCAAGTTGTCATTAAAAATTTCATGGCAATACCTATAAGTGCAGGGATGCCTATTCTGTTGCTGTGGCAAAATTCACATTTGGATGATTACGTTTTACCTACTTACACTCAGCCTGCATTTTCAATTCCATATGTCATTCTTCTTGTCTTATCTTAAATTGCTGTATAGTGTTTCTGTGCATTATTAAATAGTTGCCACATTTCAGCCTAGTAGATGGTTTTACAAAGTCTATGCTACTTTGTTAGGTTTGCCTGTACAGCTGGTTGATTTTTTTTCCAAGGAAAAAGTTCCTTCAGAAACAGGCTTGAAAAATTACTGGTTTTCATTAAAAGTTGTCAAAATCTTTTTCACTTTTTCCTAAAATTTTCTGCCTTTCTGAATTGAAAATTATATAGATGTATATAAACGAAATGGTGTTAGAAAGCCACTGTTATTATTAAAAAAAATAAAAAGGTTTTCCAATTAAATATTGAATATTATTCCTGAAGTATTTTGGACATGTGTTCTTTATTTTGCCATGAACTGGGGCAGAAAAAAAATAAAAAGAATCCATTTCAAACAATTAAGAATGAAAACAATGCCAGAACTGCAAATATCACAGCAAAAATCTTTCAGTTGTTTCCAGCAATTTCTTTTTATGCATCATCTTTTGAAACTTGCAAGTACTGTAGTATTCAGAAAGAAAAATTGCCTTTAATTCTCTTTCTCAGTAGATCTATACATAAAATGAAACATAAGTGCAATTTGTTTTTTAGATTAGAAACTGAGACAGGGATCACTGCTCCATGAAATGAAGCACGCTGTATGTAGGCTAGAGAAACATTCCTGAAAAGACAAAATATTAGAAGCTGTCCCAAGGAGGATGCAGTGGCTGTCTAGAGGGTTTGAAGAAATGGAGAACTTGGTTTCAGGCAATGAAATAAGAAAATATGTATGTTAGGCAGGTGGGAGATACTGATGAAAGGTATTACCAGGTGTTGCCTGTTACACTTCAGCTACTGCTCAGCAATGACAAATGAAGAACTTGGGTTGATTGGCCCAGTCAAGGAAACCATCACATGCGTGTGTGTGTGCGTGCTGTGTTATCTCAGGAAAACAACATCCCTAAATGCAAAATTAGAGCAGTCAATACTCTCAGAAGGTAGCTTAGACTATCTTAAGACATGTGGAAAAGTCCCTAAGGACAGAGATTCCCTAGAAGACTTTAAAAAGCTTTAAAGCTTCTCTTTTCATCTGTAGATAGCTTCATAAAGTCAACTGTTAAAATGTGTTAAAATAATTTGTGTGATTCCATTTAGAAGTAATATCTTTCTCAGGCTCAGATGCCTAACTGGGGCTGAATATCTCACTCAGGGCGGTATCTTCTGTGGGTGGAAGATGTTGACTGCAAGAGGGAGCCCTAGGCAGACTACTGTGGAAACAACGTAGGTGATTTTGCAAAGCAAGAGGAAAGCCAATATGTACTGTGCATTTAAATCACTATAATAACAATAAAAATAAATAGTTTCCTTCAGCTCTGAGAACAGACAGGATTCTGCCCTTTGGATTTCACATAGGTTTGTCCTGGCTATTAGTAAGCTCTCAGGAGCTATGTATTGCTGATGCAGAAAGAAAGGCCTCCCATCGCTATCTGTGGTGCATCCAGCCTATGTTTTAAAGGAAACTTGAGATTGCAATCAAATAATCAGGTTTAATGAGCTGGGGCTCCAAGCAAAACATCTGGGCTAAAACCAGGAGTCAATGTGTTAAAGCTGGAAGAAAGCACCACCTTCATTCCACTTACCACACCGTGTAACTGGTCCCTTATCCCATGGCCCAAAAGATAGACACGGAAGGCTTTACCAAAGCCAGTAATTTCAGAAGGAAGGGCAGTCCATGAAACACTTTCTCCAGCCAGGCACAAGTAATGGTTTAGGAATAAACTCTAAACTGCTTTTTTTTACATCAAGCTGGGTTTAGAGATGTTGCCTTACAAATTAAAGGCAGCCTTGCAGATAAGGATGGACAACCAGCGTACTGGTTGTCTGGATGACTTTTGAGGGACTGATGCTTTTGACATCCAAGTTCTGTAAGCAAACCAGCATTTACATGAGTTACATCTTCAATGAATTTAAATAATAAATGTCTTGTGGTAGTCTAGTCTAGAGGTCACTAATGCGTGGCTAAAGGAGAGAAGGTTCCTGCTGGACAATGAGAATTGCACAGGTGAATACCTTTTATTTTCAGATAATTCAATGAACATTAACTAATTAATCCTGATAGCACCCTGGAACAGAAAGCAGGAAAGGGTAGTTATGCAGACATATCAGTAAATACTTGATTTCTTCTTCTTTTTTCTTCTTTTTTTTTTTTTTTTTTTTTTTTTAAAGGACTGTTTTCTGGAGTAATTCCATAGATGGACTCATTGGTATCAGGCCCTTGAAAGAGAGAACATCTATGACATGATAAATGAGGCATATTTTCAAGAAACAATCCTACAGGTGATGTAATGCTGTAAGCAGAAATCACTTATTTAGTGGGATGCTGTGGAGAACAAATGAAACAGTAAAATACACAGTGACACAGATGCTCAGGGGACTTGCTTCTGAGACTCTCTTTTTATCTTTAACTACAAAGGGAAGATTGTCCCTTATGTTCTGCAAAGATGTGCCAGAGGAGGGTTGCCATGGGAGAGGATAACCACATTAAGTCTCCCAGCCCCCAGCATGTCTGCTCCTATTTCCACCTACTCACCCATCTGGCCAGGTTACACCTTTGCTGCAACCAGGCCAGATGGGTGGGTGGGGTGGAAATGCCTTAGGGCGATGCCTCAGGGCCCAGCATGCAGATCCACCAGGGAATTCCTGTCTGGGCAATTTGTGGCTGGATTACAGCATTTCTCATCACCACCTGTGTTAAGGGGTCCAGGCACATTCTGTGAATCCAGCCCAGCAGATTTTCCACCTTGATTTATGCCCTGGCCATCTTCCAGCCATACCATTTGGACCTGGTTTTGTTAAATCGGATGCCATTGCAGGGTCAGGACTGATCAGCACAGGAGTTTTTTTGGCAGCACAAGGGAATGTCTTCTTTGGCCAACTCCTGTATTCATGGAAGATAAGAGTAAATCTAATTTTTTGCCTTCATAAAGGTCAGTTTTTCAAATTACTTTCATACATGTACTGCATCAGGGCATGAGAAAAGGTGACGAGCACCCTTGTCACATTGAAAAGAGGGAGGGCTAGAGTTAAATCAGCACCTTCCAGGAGCAGTGCTTCAAGGCCATTTTATTCCACTTGAGTTGGGATTGAATCCATGCTCTAGCTTCATGCTAGCAGGAATCCTGCCTATTTCTGTGGCTTTGCTTCAGAAGAAATTTAAAACCAATCTGCTGACTAAATTTCAGTTTGGATAATTACATTTTGCTCACGTAAATTACTTTAGTAGTTCCAAAGAGGGGAAATTACACTCTGCTTGCTCTTCCAAAGCTATTTGGTAGCGTTAGTAGGAGAGATGAAATGGGCCAACCCATCAGAGAGGTGGCTGCATTTTAATGGCAGATGAAATTCCCCCTATAGAACACTTATTTTGTGCACGTAAGTTCACGTCCAGCCCATGTGAAAGATGGAGAGCTATTAACACCTTCCTGGAACCTCACAGCTCTCAGCCTGTGATCAATTTCCCTCAGCCTTACTCCCATATATCAGACTGCTTCTCTGACAGCTCTTCTGGGGTGGCTTAATAAAACCCTACTCTTAACATCGCATTTACCCATTCTAAGCTTGCTGTTGTCTTCCTTTCTTTCTTCTATCACGAGCACCCTTCCTTCGCAGTCCACTCTGTCACCTGGGCAGTTGTCTTCTGACACTCAGGTTAGCTGCAAGACTGCTTGGCTCTGTGTCACATCATGAGGAACCAGGCTTTTGCAGATAAGTTAAACTACATGCCCAGTTCTGCATGCCAGTGTAGCACCGTTCATTCTTGCCTCTTCCCGTGACAAACTCCAGCTCTTAGATTATTCCCTTCTTCTTTACATAATGCTTCTACAGCTTGGCTGTGGAAGTTGTGCTTTTAGCCATCTTCATCCTTACATCTTTCTGATGC
Organism: Falco cherrug; assembly: GCF_023634085.1. Taxonomy (NCBI): domain Eukaryota; kingdom Metazoa; phylum Chordata; class Aves; order Falconiformes; family Falconidae; genus Falco; species Falco cherrug. The sequence goes on along the minus strand of NC_073697.1, from coordinate 42,129,032 downwards.
AAGCTGATTTTTCCTTCTGTACCCAATCCAGGATTCTTATATTGTATCGTAGGCATCAAATCCACCACAAGTTTCATCTTTGTTATCCTTTCTTGCCCCTCTTAAATTCCTTCAGTGATCCCGTCTATCACATCACTCATTCCAGCCTTGATATTGCCATTGTCATCTCTTTGGGTGTCATTCTCCTGCCTGGACTGTCCTAATTTTTCACATCCTTTAAATCTTTGACCCAAAATGGCATTCTTCCTGACGCAGGGAATCAATTATATTATCTTTAAGATTATTCATGAAACAGAACTTTTAGAACAGCTAATGCATATGCGTAAATTTATTGTTCAAAAGGTCTGATTGCTCGAATGCTCATTCTGTGAATTGCCACAAGATGAAATTTCTTCTAGTGTTTGAGGAACAGACCAAAAGATATACATGTAAGATGGGAACAATTTGAAATGCAATGTGCAACTTTTTCAAGCAAAACACATGATATTTGGAGATGAGGATTATGCTGCTCAATGGTGGCATGTGACTTTCTTTCCCAGCTGCTTCCTGCAGGGAAGCACTACAGATACCCTTATGGTGGCCTGGAAGGATTATCCCATCTGCTGAAATGCAGAAATCTTGACATCCCTTCTCCCTCATGTAACCTCCCTCCTGCTGCTTGTTGAGCTTGTTCCTTTGGTCAGATCTGGCATTCCGCAGATTTATGCACATCTAATCTGAATATTTCCAGTAGCCCAACTGATTATGACTGATACTCGCAGAGGTAAAGTATCATTGCATGGGCTTGCATGGGCAAGGGTTGTAGGTAATTCTGCTCACCGGCTGTGAACTGATCTCATCTTAGGTGCTAAAAAGATTATGATTTTTTTTAAACCTTAAGTTTTGCAACTTATGGATGTTGTAGCAGTTTTAATGGATTCTGACCTTCCGCTGTTATTCATACAGAGATGAACAGCCCAATGCTGAAAAAAGCATGAATATATTCCCTGAATATCCTTATGAAGGAAAGAGAGAAATCAATGGAACACTGTATAAAAATGTTTTGCTGTCATGAAATTATTTTCAAAGTCAGTGGACACTGAATATTGTCAACAGTGGAAGGTCTTTCTCACGTGCCCCTTTTCTTGTGAGCTACTAATGTACACAGCACTTACGATTTCACTGTTATTCTTCTTTTTAATATCCCCATATCATTAATATTTTCTCACTAAATATTAAAATAATTTTCTTCCTCACTTTGTGCACTTTTTCTCCCTTGGACCTCCCATGGACTTAAATGTTCTATTTGCATATTTATGTAATAATGTGATGTGAAGAAACATCAGGATGCCAGAAGAACCATGAGTGCTGGACAGCCTAGGCACAGAAATTCAAGATGTCTGCCATAAATTATAGCAATGCTTTGGGCTCCTGTACTCCAAGAGAGCTTTGTAAAGGTCCTCTAAATGTCATGGCATAGGCAAGAGCTATTTGGAAAAGAAAATTCAGGTTCCATAGATGATTATGAGCTCATGGAAAATTTTAAATCTTAAATGAATGGCAAACAGGAGAATATGTTGCTTGATTTTCCTCACTGCTTTTTTTGTTCTGTAGAACTTAAATATTCCAACATTTAATTCCAAATCCACCAAGGTAGTCTGATCACACCAAACCTATTCCTGTTACTTCGAAATTAAAATGTGCTTCCCACTGCCTCTGCCATTTTGTTGGGATGAGCTGGAGAGAGGGAATCTTTACACTTTCCTCTGGGGAAAACAGTTTGACAGACTTCCAGGGAAGTGGGAGCTTGGAAACTGGCAAGGATTGCTGCCACATGCCTGCTGGGCTGGGAAATGTGGTTTTTACTCAAAGGACTTGAAGTTCTGGTGTAGCTTTCCTGTGAAAAGAGGCCAGATGAGACTTCGTGGCCCTGGAAAGCTTGGAATCATCTGATCCTAATTCATTGGCACTCAGAGCTCCCTGAAAATCTACCAGGCAGCCATGGAGCCCAAGTTCACTATCATTTGTAGGCACAGCTTTCATGGTCTTCACTTAAAACAGATCCTCTTAACTGAAGTTTCAGCTCTGCAGTTTCTAATGGAGAAGAATTCGCGCTGAGAACTCCTAACTATACTTACACAGAGCCTCTCCACAGCTTCAGGGATATATTCCAACTCACAGCCTGTATGTTGGGCTTACAAGGGAGCAAGGTAACTGCTGACCACTTCAGCTGTATTGCTTTGCACTGGGAAGTTCCCCCGTTATAGATTACTGAGATAGATACACTTACACAGCTGAAGAGTAATGTTTTCTTTCCCCAAAAAGTTACATTAACGTCCCATAACATCTCACTGAAGTAAGTGTGTATTTTGATATTACCTTTGCAGCACTGGCATTAATATTTTAAGAAATCTTACTTTGGCATCTTCCAATCTGAGGAAACACCAAATGAATATCGGAAAAAACAAAGGGAAAAGGAGGGTGCGGAGGCTGATGAGATGGCAAATGCTCAGATGGACACTGAAGACAGTACAGTGGGCTGAAAGCAGTGGACACAAACTCAGGTGTGGTGGAAAGAAGGGGTGGGATATCATGGCAGTGCTACGGAGACCATCAGGGCTAGATAGCTGAGAAAGTGCAGCCAGCCAACGTGCCAAAAATCATTAGACTTTTAGTGTTGTCCTTGAGCTAGAAGTCCTTAAATACCTGCATTGCATAACAGTACTGTCAGTTACTAAGTGTGTCTTGTAATTGGTTAGAAAGTCATTAATGACAACTTGCTTCAAAACCAAACAGCCGATTCTGTGTACCTCCAGGTAACAACAAGTGCAAGAACAGGAGGAATAGTAATAATTTAACACCACAATATATCCAGTCGCTGTTCTAAATTCTAAGGAATTTATTTCATATACATATATATATTAACAATTAACTAATTTTGACACTTCAGTTTAAACATGTAGCAACTGAGTCTTGAAAAAGTGTGGATTTATTTATTTGGGTTTTATTTTATCAGCCCAACACTAGTTTAATCTGGTGTAATAGTTCTCATTCATGTCTTTTAAAAACCCTCAAGAAAATTTTGTGCTCTTAAGAACTTCACTGTCATAAATCAGTATAGCTGCAATGACTTAAGAAACACTGCCGTGATCTATATCAGTTCTGGATCCAACTCTTTGTTCTTTGGTGCTGCGTGCCCGCACAACAGTTCACTGAAGTTTAATAGAATGTTTTTGATCAATGGGAAAAAAAGATTATTTTTTTTTTAAATGGTGATGTGAATTTCTAGTTCTTTTTTAAGATTCTGATCCTACAAGGTACTTAAACCGATTCCTCATTGAGTTCAGTGAGGAATGGGGACTCTTGACCCTCTGCAGGACAGGACCCTAATAGTTGGAAAGAAATTGCCTTGCATCTTGTACAACCTGCTAATGCGCTTGTGCATTCATGCACAACAATTGATCTTGCAAGCTTCCGACTGTTCACTGGACTTGCCATTATACCATGAATATTTTATAGCTGCACCACTATAATAACAGTAATTACATTTGCCCTTTTACAGAACCTTTTATCTAAGGATTTCAAGGTGCTTTATGGATGTTAATTAAGCCCCATGGTCTTCTTGTGGAGTAAGAATTATTATTACCATTCTGCAAATGGGGAAGCTGAGGTACGGAAACTCTGAACTTGACCTTGCCCAAGGTCATATCACAAATCCTTGCTAGAACCAGGAGATGAATTCAAGGCTCCTTGCTGCAGACTCACTGTAGTTATTTACTTGATTTGGACAATGCCAACAGCTGAACAAAAGTGCTTAAAGTTGAACATTTGGATATTTTCCTATTATTTGGAATATTGTAGATTTTTACTGCTCTGAAGTGTCACCACACCCCTTAATATACCCTCACAACATAATCCACATGTCAGAAGGTACTCACAGAAATGAATCTGAGGTGCTGCATGCAGAGGACCCTATCTTATATGGGAGATGCCAGCAGAGACATTTCCCCAAGTGTTAGCCCCGTCTGGCAGGTACCAGTACAAAACTATGAATGCCATCCTGAGCCGTCAATGAGCTGTGAACAAAGTCCATAGTTGAAAGGCACTTTTCTTTCAATTGCTTTACTAATAGTGAAAAGATGTCCCAAGGTATATTCTAACGCCAGTGCCTGTTGAAACAGAACAAGGTCTTAAGAAAAAAGATTACTTAGGATGAATATGGTACAATGCTCGGGGTGATGCTCTGTTTGTGTTGAGAAAGGAATGTACTCTGAATAATTAGAAAAGGTTCCACTGAATGTACTCTGAATAATTAGAAAAGATAAGGTGGGCACCTGAAGGAGATAAGGAGACCATCAAGTCAGAAAATCGTTGAACAAAGAAAATTGAAAGGTCTACTCCACCTAGATCCCACCTATTGTGAATAGAATGACTGGGTGTCAAAATCAAATGAGTATGTATGTAAAGATGTTGTGTAACCTCTCACAAAAACTGTATAAATTACTTAACTTTTCACTGAAAACTTCAGAGCTAGTTTGTCCGGTACTAATCGGCTAGCTCCCCGACGCTGCAGAAAATAAATACCTTTGCTGCTTAAAGACAAAATACATCTCTGAGCAGATACTCCGTGCCGTTTTGCCATCACTGTCATTTAGATCAATGAAAATGACTCACTGCAATGGCTTCATTGATAAACTTATTTACTATGAGAGTGCTAGCTCTTGATTGCTTTGCCAAAAAGAAAGGTAATTATTATGCAATGATTATACATTTAAGCTTGTGCCTAAAGTGGACATGCAAACCACCTATTTATCCAGGGAAAATGAGCAGGTTTCCTGAGTGGAAAGGTACCTTAATGTACCTTAATCTAAACGGGGAGCATGCTTACAGTCACGGCAGGGCATGATAGCCTTTGGGAAAGTAAACTTTCAGAGAGAAATTTCAGATCAGTGAGGCCACATGCACAGCGGAAGCAAGCTGTGGGGGTTTTATCTCAGCCACAGCACTGAGGGAACAGTGCTTCACTTCTCCAGCTTCAGACTTAGTGCGTCCAAAACCATGTGTGGGATTTCCTGGCAGCTGGTGAACAGATGTGTGCCAGGTTGCGCAATGTGGGAAGTGGAGACAGTGGTCCCATGCCCTGAGCTGCTGCTTCCCATGGTACTGAGCTGGTTTAGGATAGTAGAACCCACAGAAATATGTATGTAAATGTGAAATGCTCTCCACTTCCTAAAGTGGACACAATCTCAGCTTCACAAATGTAACTGGGAAATTGCCACACAGTTCTGCCCATCCAGGATGTCCTTCAGGGAGTTCAAAGGTACTTCTTCCCATTAGGAAGACACTGCAATTACTGTAAATGATGTAAAATCCTTTAAGCTATGAGATATGACCGCCTAATCAATATCTTTCAATAACAAGGTTTACCTTGGTAAGAACTATTGTGCAGTAATAACATCGTTCATGATTTATTCTGCTGAACTTCCAACTTTTTAATCTAACAAACCTGTCTTTCAGCAAAACACTATCCCCGAGCAGTGCTAGTGGGCAGTCACCTGGATATTACCACAACGCAAAATGCTCCTGGTCTAGATGGAGGTTGAGTGGGGATGAGTGGGGTGCCAGCACATCCAAGGTGAGCAGCAATAAAGCAAGGCCATCCTTACAGCAGAGAAATGCCTAGTGCAGACAACACACCTTGAGAAAGGAGTTATTCGTTTAGAACATTTCCCATCTTTTTTTTTTTTCTTTCTTTTTTTCTTCCTTAGGGGATCTATGTATGGCTCCCATTCTAAAAGGGGATAGAGGTTCCTGTCCCTAGCAGGGCTGTATCAGTGGCTTTCCCTTTCTTCTTTACAAGAGGATCACTCATGGGAAAAACATCCAAAGGAAACTACTTGCTGGATCTTTGGCTATAACTACTCATCTGAAATAAATCATTGGACATAGCAACATAGTACCGAGTAACATTCCACGGATTGCCAACAGCAGTTCTCTGAACTGTGCATTATGAACAGAACTGCATTTTAAGTTCAGGATCTGATTTGCAAACAACTTAGTGTAGCCTGACAATTTCACTGTCACCTTTTACTTCATTTCAGCTCTTCTGCCTTCCCACCCCTCGTCTTCCATGCATTGAGAATCATTGGTAAGTAAAGCACATTTGATCTATGCTGCTGAGTTTATATGTCTAAACAGAAGCAAAATCTCATAGTAATTAATTATTTACTGAGCTGGAGACTTCTAAAATGTATCTCAAGGAAGTTCACAGATTTATTAATTTTAGTTCATCTTACTTGTAGTTTTGTTAATGGTATTTTCAGCAGGTGAGTAGCTGTTTTATTTTTATGTGCATCATACTCAGTTTAAAAGCCATTTCATTGAAAGCTGCTTATGAACAAAACACTTGAAAGTAAATGTGAACTGCCCGAAGCAGTTTTCCTCATTGCCTGTGCTTAGGCTGTTCCCTGAAATCAAAGATTTGATGGATTTTTGTTTTGTTTGCTTTACAGGTTTTTATTCCATGCATGTAACAAATGAAAAATATGAATTGGAGTGGACATTGCATTTTGAAAACCACAAAGCACTTGATTTATTCAAATTATGTTTACATAGGAACTATTTCACCCATCAGTGAAATGCAGCTGCCTCTGGCTTGGAAGATGTCAGTCTTTAAAAAGAAACATTGCTAAGTAAAAAGAACTTTATCTAATATAAAACTTGAAGAGAAATGTAGGCTTGCAGGATGTAATTACTCATTTGGATCTTAGCCCAGACACCAAAGCTATCATTCCCTCTTTAGCAAAAGTAACTTGGAATCTTAAGTGGTTACAGATAATGAAAGCCTTGATTCTGCAACCTTTCTGGAAAATAAAAATAGTATGATTAGTATAATGCTTCCCAAATATTTAGATATAATTGCATTTAACATTTACACAGCACTTCAGTCAAGAGACCCTCAAGCGTTCTATAAAAGTGAAGGTGTGTTAGACTTTTAGGGCAGTCCTGCTCACTGCTTTTGGTTCTCCCTGTTTCCAAGCCTGAAACATGTTGTTGCAAGGCAAATAATTGACTCTATTCTGGCATCTGAATTCATGCAGAACTTCTCAGTGTTTCTGACAGGGAGGTTTTCTGGATGGATCGTTGGCAGATGTAGCTACGAGGATGTGGCCACAGTGTAGTTACTATGACAGCCGGGGCTGGTTTGAAGGATTGGTTCGCCTTCCAGCCTATTGATTCTGAGTTTTGTAGCAGCATATTTAGCACTGGTGTCAAAGTCATGGATGGGTTGGTGATAAAGCTTCAATGGTATTTTAAAAGCAGTGAGAGTGGGATTCCAGAGTGGGCACATCCATTTGCTGTATGATGCGCAACACCTATGCAATCATTTCTATCCGCAGCAAAATGTAACCTATCAGTTGGTGAGCGTGTTTCAGCAATGGAGATGTTATCTGTTTCCTTCTGTATCCTTGACATTTTCATCAGTTTCCCCAAAGGATTCTCTGTCTTCCCTTCCCAGATTTTGAGCTATTGCCAGACCGTCATCTGAAGATCTGTGTTATTTTACATCGTCTTGGGAAAATATCTGTCCCATAATTGGGGGAGAAGGGAAATATTATCTAAATGATACTAAAATCCATATTTTGTGTACTACAGCAGTTTCATAAAACCCATTGGGAAGATAGGAAGAGAGACTTTATGGAGAAAAGAGGGGAAGGTTGGAAGGAACGACACATAAATGAAAAGAGCAAAGGTGTGGTGTGTGTTTTGGTGTTTTAAAACAAGGAGTCTAAATATCCTTAAAATTTTTGGACAGTCTTACCTTACAAGATGCTAGAGAGTCTGTTATGTGAACTCTCTTTAATAATAATAATAACAACAACAACAATAATAATAATAATACTTTTTTACAGTTTATGATGAATCAGTTTATTTTGGTGAAACTGTAAAACACATTCCAAGTGACCACATGAACTATTAGAGATTGCACAGCAAATCTTGGTGTTGGGTAAATTCACTTTGTCCCTCTCTTGGCATCAGGATTACAGCACCAGGATTTCCTGAAGAGTGATGCTGATTAAGTCTATTACAACTATATTACTGAGTTTGGGGGCATGAAATAAAAATTGAAGGTGACATAAATTTTCTGATTTATCCTTTTGTGTGTGCAGAGGAAACCACAGAAGAAAAAAAGCCTTTTTCTATAAGAGGGGTTGGTTACTCTCCCACTTTCAAGGCAGAAGTTGTAATTGAGGATAAAGTCAGTAAAAAATTTTGGAAGAAACAGCTATTGTGGCCTCAAATAAAAGGTCTTTATAGATAAAAATCCTGACTTCTAGAAATACTCTTCAGTTTATAAGTGTCAGGCCCATGAACGCATCAGGAGTAGTCAGCATGGATTCCCCAAGGGAAAGCTATGCTTGACCAACTTGATAAACTTCTACAGTTAAATGACTGGCTCGATAGGTGAGGCTACAGCAGTGGACATTCCCTACCTAGACATTGTCTATGTAGGCAGTAAGACTTTCAACACTGTCCCAGAAGATCCTCATAGAGAAGCTGATGAAGTATGGGCTGGATGACCAGACAGTGAGGTGGACTGAATACTGACTGAACCACTGGGTGCAATTCAGTTGTGCTGCAATTCAGAGGGACCTTGACAGGCTGGAGAAATGGGCCTGCAGGGCCCTCATGAAGTTCAACAAGGAGAAGTGCAAAGTCTTGCCCCTGGGGAAAAATGACTCCAAGCACCAGCATGTGCTGGGGGGCACCCAGCTGGAAAGCATTGTGGCTCAAAAAGACCTGTGTATCCTAGTGATCACCAAGCTGACCATGAGCCAGCAAAGTCCCCTTCCTGCAAAGTCAGCCAACGTTGTCCTGGGCTGCTTTAGGAAGAGTGTTTTCAGCAGGTTGAGGGAGGTGATCCTTCCCCTCTACTCAGCACTGGTGAAGTCACATCTGGAATACTGTGTCCAGCTCTGGGCTCCCCAGTGCTGTAGACATACAGAGTCACTAGGATGATGAAGGGACTGGACCGGCTCTCCTATGAGAAAAAGCTGAGAGAGATGTGTCTGTTTAGCCTAAAGAAGGAGGGGATCTCATCACCTGGAGGGAGGGTGCAAAGAGGAAGGAGCCAGGCTCTTCAGTGTTGCCCAGTGACAGGACAAGAGGATTGTAGGCACAAACCAAGACACAGGAGGGTCCCTCTGAACATCAGGAAATGCTTTTTGACTGTAAGGGTGACTAAGAACCAGCACAGGTTGCCCAGGGATGTTGGGGATTCTCCATCCCTGGAGATATTCAAAAGTCATTGGAGTATGGTCCTGGACAACTGGCTCTAGGTGGCCCTGCTTGAACAGGGGTGGAATAACATGACCTCCAGCGGTCCCTTCTGACCTCAGCCATTCTGTGATTCTGTGCCTAAATAGCTTCCAGTTTTATGAAACTGAAGATCTTCAAAATAAGATCAGATATGTAAAAGCATTTGCCTTTACAGACACCTCCCTGGCTGTTAAAAGAACATGTTCTCCTAAGCCTACCAGGTGGTCTGAAAATTCCCTTTAAAATGTTTCAAATGCTTTATCATTTGATTTAAAATATCCTAAACCAAAAGGCTTCTAATTATGCATTGCCCCAGGGAAGGAAAACAGCAGGTTTCTAGGGTTCTGCTGTTGGATTTCACCCTGCCCATCAGAGTCTGGGGTAAGAGATAGAAACAGGTCAGTGTGTGGTGGAGCAGAGAGCAGCAGTCAAGAAAGGATGACAGAGGAGCCTGAGAAGTTGCTTGTTAATTATGGTCCAACTCTTGAAAAATTTTGTCAAGAGGCAGCACCAGACGTAAGCTATTTTTCAGTACTCTGTGAGCTTCCCAAGATAATGAGAAAAGCTTGCGCTATTTTACTTCTTTTTTTCCTTTGCTCTGTATGCAGGTGTTTGTGGCCACATTGCAGAGCGAGGAAGGAGCTATTAATTTCCTTATGAAATGATATTTGAAATTTTCATCCCTTTTAACAAACTCATCCATTTCACATCACCTTTGCTTCTAGGCAGTTTCTACAAATCAAGCTGAACATTCAATTCATGTTGTTTTTAATGATCTTTCTTGCTGATATTTATAATGTGCCTTGAAAGCTGAGGCAGACCATGGGTTAGATATTTAGTATTAATTAATGTTGCTCCCCTGATCATGCACATGCTGAGGAAACTAGTAGTCATGTTTAATACTGTGAGACAGGCTGGAGGCACTTGTAAACTGCTCATATATTTAAAAGGTTTCCCTCCCTGCCTTTCTTTGGAGATTGAACATTTCTTCATGCTCTCTTCTCTCTTTTAATTGCGGCAATCTCACTTCTTCAACCTGAATTTCACCTCCCTCTTGTCCAGACTCCCATTGCCTCTGGCTCTAGCTATCTTAACATTTTTTCTAGCACACTTACTGGAACTTTTTCTATTTGTTATCAGTGACTATACAGTAAGGTGTTGAAAAGTAAGAGAAGGCTCTGCAGCAAGGGTTCCCAAATACAGAGAGGACACAGAGGTTGATTTCACGTCCAAAAATGCATGGGTTATTCCTACACTGGTGTATAAATGAGGGCCACATGTTCTCACTGTGCTAAATGTCATGCAAGAAAGACCAAAAAAATGTTCTGCCATTGATACATTGTGAGTTAAGACTAAGATAATAGAACATATAGATATGAACAGAACAATAGATAAGGCAAAGGAAGTCAAATCTGACAGTTTTGGTCAATGCTGTAAGAAAACTGTATTAGTTCTATGGAGCCAAAGATGTTCAGAAAATCAGCCTTCCCTTCCCTTCCCTTTTCTATAATGTCACTAAAATTTTACCTGCAGGACTGCAGCAGACTGCAGCCTAATGAACTGGTGTCTTCTCTTTGTTCAGGCGAGTTTGCCCTGGCCACTGAGGAACCCTGTTTACCTTTTACCTCTGAACCCACCAGGATCTGCAGTGATCAGGATGCATCCCAAGAGGTTTTAGTCTACACTCAGAGCATGTAGGCTCAAGCTGAAGCATGGTAGCTTTCTTGTAATGATATCCCGGGTGGTAAATGACCAATACAGCAGTAGCTGTGCACATTTCTTCCCTGCCTCCTGTGTTTATTTTCCGCTTTCCTTCTCCAAAGCAAAATGTCACACAGCTTGTGCCAAGTGTGTCTCGGTGGATATCACATAATTCAAATAGAAGAAAGGTGAGGTACATTTTTCCCCTCTCCAGCAGGTGAAGTCTGTTGGAGCCATTGTTGGTTGGATTTGTTATACCCTGGAATTGTCTCAAGCTTAGTTTGGGTGATTTTCCCACGACAGCAGATGGGAGAACACAAAACCTGCATGTTGGAATTATTAGTTTGTATGTTAAATGTTGTGTAAAATCCATTACTCTGAATTTAATTCCTAATTTAGATTGGCTCTTTTCTGCCTTTATAGTTTCCCAGTAGATCACTATCCACATGTAGTCTTAGACATTTCCTAAAGCCCTTCCTTAGGCTACAAATACCCCTTCCTATCTTCCTTCTTCTCTCCAGCTGCCATATTCCTTCTTTAATTCCTTCCTCACTATCTCAAGAGAAAGTTAGTGCATGTTTAAGGTCTTGTTTCCCCTTTCTGGATCAGTGTGGTATAAACCTAATCACAGTTGCTGTTGAGAACAACACAATGTCACCAATGGAATTAATACACAAGGAGTAGTAATATGTTTTTAAATCTCCCCCCCTCTGTCCTAGAACGTCTTCAGATGGGCACAAACAGAATGTACCAGGTTTAAGGGATATTAACAAATCTCAATAAAGCTAACTAGATTTCACAGAGCTATGCATGTCCTGAGCTCACTGTTCACTTACCTCCAGCGCGTTGGTGACGTGCCAGCAGATTGATTTGCAAAATTTCTGTCTTTATGACATGCTATAAAGTATTTTATGGGACCAAAGACAGATATATCCCTGTCTTAAAGAGCTTCCAAATTACAGCTTAATTAAAACACTGTGAGACACAAAGGGAAGACAAGGACGCGAGATAAAAATCAAGGGGTTATATTCTTTCACGATGGATTCCCATTACCCTAAACAGGATCATACCAGGGAACGTATGTCTCTCAGCAAGATTTCTTTTATGACACTGTAAATACAGCTAGTAAATGCGAGAGTTTTCATTGTGTTGGACAGGGAGAAGTGAAGGTCAGTTGGAAAAGGAGCAGGGAGCCTCGGAGGTGTAAAAGGGTCCTTGGAACAGGGTGACAAAGAGCCTGTTCGGGCAGATTCCTTGCAAAAAGGCAGCAAACTAGTGTGATGGAAGCCAGGCTAAGTCAATGAGAAGACAAGGGAAGAAATCCCTGTTTGTGCCTGTGGAAGGACTGAAATCACCTCCCCAGGGCTGCAAGTTCTGCATCACCCTCGGAGTCTTGCTGTTGCGGGAAGCAGCAATTGGTGTTGGTTTAACTCCTGCTCTGTTTATCTTCCTTTTGGTTTGGGTACTGGTGCAGAACCTATTACACAAAGAGTACACCGAGTAGAGAGGAGGATGATAAGCTGTGTGATAAAAGCATGTTTATGTCATTACATTTGGAAAATGTGATATTGATATTGCTTTTATCAAAGGAGCAACAGCCAAACTGAAGGCCTGTAGGACTCAATAGCAAAACACCCATTTATTTCAGCCTGGCCCTAAACACTTATGAGAGATAAGAAGCACTTCTGGGGACATGGAAAAGCGGTATCTGGCTACATTTTAGAGATGTAACAGTGTTTAGGTGAATCTATACTACCAATAAATATTAAAGCTGTTAGGCTCACTTATTTAGAACTGCAATGCAGGAAGATAAATAGTCTTGTCTTAGCTCAGGACACCTGAATGTCAGGAAGATGTAGGTGAAATGACACCCAGAAACAAGCAGGTGAACTTACTGATTAAGGTGAAGGGACTGGCTTGAAAAGAAGGAAAAGGTGAACTTAGAGCAGGGGTCCACAAACTACGGCCCGCGGGCCAGATACGGCCCCCCAGGGTCCTCAATCTGGCCCCCGGTATTTACAGAACCCCCCGCCCACCCACCCCCACCCACCCCTTCCCCAACTGGGGGTTGGGGGGGGGAAACCAAGCAGCCGCAGATGACTGCCTGACACTGCATCTGTGCGCCAGCCCCCTGTTTAAAAAGTTTGAGGACCCCTGACCTAGAGGGATATAAGGCAAGTTGCTTTAGAGATTCTTCTGCACTGGAGACATGTGATGCTGGGGTCCTGCCTTGCAGGTCACATCTGTAATGTCAGTTGGAATTAAGTTCCAGATTAAAGACCCTGTATTTAATCGTCTATTTGTAGGGATGGTGTTTGGGGTCCTCCTCATTGCATAAATGCATACTCTGCATACAAAATACACATACAAATCATATGCTCAAGTGGGAAGTGGGGGGTACTGACATTGTTGGGATAGATCAGCTAGGATTTTCTACCATGAAATCTTAGAGAAACGAAGCAGTGCAGTTCTTTCAGAAGGTTACATTGTACAAGGTCATCCTGGACAGTAGAAGATGCTGGTTTGATTCACAACCTCATAATAATAGCTGGAATATTCTTAGCCAAACCAAATTATGTAGCAAAACCACCACAAAAGCAGTTCAAGCCAGTATGTTTTATTTTGCAACTGAGACGGACTGAGAACCCAACCGGTGGTTGTCAAGGATCTGCTACTGGGTGATAATTCAGTGCTTTCAGTCGTGCATCCACATTGTTTGGGAACTAACAGAGGGAAAAGCAATGCAGAGGAAGACGAGCGTGTGTGTGTGTGTGTTGAATTTTATTGAACTAAAAATGGAAGTATGAAAAGAGGCTGAACAGGCAATAAGATGCACACACAGGAAATTTTTGGCTTCAATATAATTCAATAATAATTGCAAACTGCCAAGGTTTAACATTAGCCTATTAGTAGTGGTTGCACTTTAATATTAGAGCTCTAGATGAGGAAAAATGAAAGGTTTACTTCCTCCTTGTGGTACATGGTACATTGCAAGAAAAGAGAAAATACCTAGAGGAACACATAATTAGTTAATACTAGAAAATAGTGCTTCTTTGTTAAAATCATCAGCTTGCTTTGAGATCCATATGTGGCTGCCTCCTGGGCATTGTTCTTTTAGCACTATTAATTGTAGCTGATGGTATTAATTGTCTTTTGCGCTTGTATGTCAAATGTGGTAAGAGCTACATTGCAAATGCAATCTCTTTCTCATCTTCATTTTCAGAAATAAGGCTGGGAAAGATTGAGGAGAAGAGGCTCAGAGTCATACCAGCCTTGTGTGAGGAAAAGTCTCAAAAATGTCCCCAAGGAGACTTGTAGCATTCCTGTTCAAACTTTGTAATAATAATGGGGTTTAGTTTAATATTTTATGGAGGGATATTTTTTTAAATTGGATCAGAATTCTGCCTTAAGTCTTCATTAAAAAGACATCTCCCCCCCAACCCCACCCCCAGTTCTCCCCATGAAGCTGTAGATTCTCGGAGCTGTAGATTCTGCCGATTTTGTCTTAGGGATAATGAAGCATCAGATGTGCTCACGAACAGCACTCATTTCAGATGTATCAAAATAGCAGCATGTGTTGCTGTGTGGATGATAACACTGTTCTATACAGTAGTTAGGAGGGGAGCACAAGTTCCTATATCCAGCCCCAGATGTGGCTGCATTTGGTGGCATATGCTCCAGCACTTACACCCTCATGCTGTAAGCCTGGCCCACCGTGTAAAGTCTGTTACAGGGCTGTGGTCTGTGCCTCTGAAATGTGTGCTGTTGTAGCTCAGGAGTCTATAAATGCAAAAGCCAGAAAGCCCTAGTGCAATCACTTTCTGTTATCTTTTTCACAACCTGAGCCAGGAAAACCATGGTAATTTATCCTGGATCCTGTAAACACAGAGCTTGCCAAGGGTCTGCCTGAGAGGTCCTAATTGCAGCCACTCTATCCTGGTCTGCGTGGGACCGGGGGGAAGCATTGCATAAACATGTGAAGAAAATTGCATAGGTCATTACTCAGGTTCCTCATTGCCTAGCAATTTGGGCTGTCATTTACAGATACACAGATAAAGTCCCAAATGGGTTTCATATGGGACCAAACAGGGTACCCTACAAAACCACTGGTGCACTCAACCACACAAAGGGGAGAGGCAGACCTTGCTCTTCTCATCCTTCTTGTATGTGCTCTTGCCAGTGTGGGAATTTGTCCACACAGACACACAGACAGGCAACAGCAGAGTAGCAAGCAGGGTCTGAAATGTAAACCTTGGGTTTATCGAAACAAAAATCTATTGACTTCCTTCACTTGCATTTCTACCGGGCTTTTTGGTCACTAGGCGAAAAGAAAAATCAACAAAGTTTTAATGATTTTGAATCAAAGTGTAAATTCCCTTTAAGTCATGCTGCTATATCAGGATGTTTGCTGCCAAATTTGGAGCGGTAATCAGTGATTTCCAAGACATAATTGGAATAGCTCAATTGGCAAAACCAAGAATTTGAGCACCCACCTTCCAAAAATGAGGTTTCTTCGTGATGCCAGCTCAGAAATGAAGAACAGAAGAATCTTTAGTAACTGCTGAGAAATCTGGGCAAATGTACCTGTATCTTTGTAGTCAGGGGCTTTATTATCTTAAAAGTGTAGAACTTATTATAGTGCAATGCAACATGTAAAACTCACTGCATTCTCTTGAATTCATGTTTTTCCTTGCTTTTAAGATTGCTGGTAGTGTCCCCATAAAACTGAAAGACCCCAGAGAGACAGTGGTTTCTCTGTGACAATTTCAGTCTAAAACTCTGGCTGAAACTGCCACAATAGATGAGGGAAAAAAACACAGAAAGTCCAAGCAGTTTGTTCACAGATCCCACAGAAAAAATAGATACGAGAAAACTGAGCTGTGATAATGCAGATACTTATCCAACAGGCAGCACAACATGGAAATTAAAAACCTGCTCTTTGTTTGCTGAAGTCCTGGTCCAGCAAGGGTTTTCTGCAGAAGGCCTGATATGAAAATTAATTTTAATAAATACTAAGGAGATGTGTTTCAGGATTTTCTAAGTGAAACTGTAAACCATGACAAATCTAGTAGAAAGAAAAAGAGAGAGAAAAAAAAAGGCAAAGACAGAAATACAGAAAAGGAAGGGGGTGGGTGGGGAGAGAGAGCGAAAGAAGTAAAGAAGGAAAGGAAGAAGAAAAGAAAGAGAAAGAAAGGAAGGAAGGAAGAAAAAAAATGGAAGAAGGAAAGAAAGAAAGAAAGAGCGAGCACAAGCAAGCAAGCCTGGAGCAATGGGAGACAGATAAACTCAGAGGTAGACTGTTAAATTCATTTAGCAGCCAAAGAATCCAAAGATACCAACTCTCTGTTATCAACGTGAGCTGTGCTGCAGGCAAAATTTCTTTGGCGCATTATTGACCTTTAAAATTACATCCTACTCCCAAATCTTGCTCCTTGCTGCTATCTTTTATTATACTTGGCTTTCTTACAGAAATTGTTTATCAGTCTGCTCTTCTGTGTTTACCTTAAGCCTTTCAGAAGCAATTACGTGGAGGATGTACATAACCCAAAATAACAGGTATAGCACAAAACAGAAAAGAGACTAAAAAAGCTCAGGATGAAGGAAAAAATGGGGAAAGTACTGGAGCTGAAAGAAGGAAAAAGTAATATAAATAACACAGAAGAATCCTTTCACTTCCCATTTGCTTACAAACAAGTTGGGATTTGACAGTATTGCAGTATAAAATATAGGAAAAATAGAAAAATGACCACCCTTGATCAGACCAGATGTCAGGTGCACAGCCTGTGAGTAAAATAATGCTGAGAGATGCTGATTTCACAAAACCCAGAAATGGCCCTTTGCTAGACTAAGACACCAGAGTTAACCTAATCCACAATTTCACCAGGAGAAACTGCCTGAATGCTGTCCTATTAACTGCAAAATGGATGGGCCCATTGAAGGTGGTACAAGGTATCACCCTAGCACAGCCATGCAGGGTTGCCATGTGGTTTCCAGCATCACTGCCATACTGAGTATGGCTCTGTCTTCCATGTCTTCTGAGTTTTGCCTTGAATGTTACAGTAGATACAAACAGAATATAATTTCCTTCTAGATGTGACTTTCTCAAAGGATTTTCTTTCTGGGAGTGTTACCAGGACATAGCTACCCAGATAAAAGCTTCATTGTTCCTGCCACCAGAAGTCTACAGATTCCTCCTGATCTTCAATCAAAGATATAAAAATAATTCTGTCTCTCTATATGAATGGTTCAAATGACACCGAGGGGGACAGGGCACTATGCTGCTTTCCAGTGTCCTTTACACTGCCATGTGAGGTAGAAAAATACTGTAAGAAATAAAATAAAATATAGAAAAATTGAAAGGCTGCAAAAAAGCCCATCCTTGAATCTTCGTTGGCTTGATATGGCAACTTGCTGCTTTTTGAGTCTGATTTTGCTCCCATTGTGGAGGGACAACACACAGACAATGCGTTTCCAGCAGGCTCATGTCAGCCAGTGGAGGGGTGCTGGGCATGTGGCAGAGGAACTTTCCTTTATCCTTGTTATGTATTTCAAATTTTAGAATTACAAGAAATGTCAGATTGACAACTGAGCAAGTGCTGAGCTAAGGCATCCAGACAAAATGACAGGTTCTCCATACATTGTGGCCACTATGTCTCTGACTGGAAAATCAGTCTTCAGTCCCTGGGAGTTTCTGTTAAGAAACTTCGTTATATCCTTGGTGACCACTGGTGAGCTCCACACAGCTCGATAGATGACAAAACCCAAGTTAAAAGCTGTCATGGTACCTAAAGGGCATCTAAGCCCCACCTGTCTCCTACACATTTTCTATTTTGTATTACATACAACTCATCACTTAGTGTGCTGGCGCCTCTCTCTCATGTGTGGGACAAACAAGGCACAAGTTATCAAAGAGTTAGGTGCTGCAAGGCTGACTGCAAAAGCCCTTCACAGAGTTGTCTCTCCATCTGTGGAGACCTGTTTACACCACCTATCTTCTCCATTTGTAAAGCAGGATGAAATAGCCCATCACCATCTTGCCAAAGTGTTCTGCCGATAAACATATTATAAAGACTATAAGGTGCTTGGAGACCCAGAAGGTCTCCAATAATAAGCATTATTAGCAGATTATGGTGTAGGAGTCCCGCTGAGACCCCTGAGCTCATTTTCATGTAGACCAAATAGTTATTTGTCAACAGCTAATGATTTTTTACCTTCATTTGCCCAGCCTAAATTCTAAGTTGTGGTATAGAGTTCATTTGGCAGCATATCAGTCCGATCCATTCAACTCCTGGGTTGTTCCAGGCCTGGAATTCTGTTTTCCCAATGCGTGTGTTCAAACGGGGCAAATTCAGATGGCACAAATAATCAGACTAGTTGTATTTTCTAGTCTCAGGCTGACAGAATTTGAACTGTGATGTTTTCCCTGTGATGTTTTCCCATCTAATACAGAGATATACTTTTTAAGGTGATAAGGCACTTATTCCACTACACTGCCCGGAGCTGCATTATTTATAATAATGTAGCTTTGGGAGGGGGAGTATTTATTTTTTTGTGAACTTGTAATCCATAACATTGTGAGATAACATAGTTTATTATTTTTTATTTTTATTTATTATTTATTTATTTGTTTGTTTTTTTGTTTGTTTATTATTACTTGTTCATCTGATAATCCCACACAGAGATGGCCTTACACATATTATGTTGTTTTACAAGGATTAAATTAGCTATATGATCAATTTACATTCCATGCTAAATTATTCTGTCAATTATTCTGCAATTTTTCCTCTCCTCACAATGACTAAACAGCATGTCCCTTTATTTTCAAATATCTATGTGGAATGTCTGAAGGATACAAATCCTCTTTATCACAAAAGACAACAATGGGAAAAAAAGGTATGTGTTGATGTTTGTGTCGTTGTGTGCTCTGTTATGAATTTAACTCACTTTGCTCACATATCTGCACGTATGTATGTATGTGTGTTTCAGGACTCAGAGAACAGCATTTTCCCATGGTTTCATTAATCGCGTCAGACCTTCAGTTAAATTTAATCGTAAGCGCCAGTCTGAAGAAATTCATTTTGTGGCTATTATCATTAGGCGGAATGGTTAGTGGTTTAATACCACCCTGTAGAGGAAACCCGCGGAGCAAAGCATGAAAGTGGTAATAGCTATTGCATTCTCATTTTGAAGGAGAAATTACTCATCAGCTGATTTTTCTGCTTTAAGCATATTATCTCTTAGTTATCCATGCAAAAGAATTATAAATTTGGGGAAAGTGTATCTGAATAATCCTTCACCCTGCGAAGCATTAGGCACAGTGTTTTACTCTGATGCTAACAGTGAGTATGGTAGCCTGCTGGCAATATACTTTAGACTTGTGGACAGCCTTTTGGCTCACCTTCTGGCCTAAATGGTTCTTGAAGAGCCAGGTGCACAGCAGCTGCTTTGGTTGCCATCCAAGACAGAAGGGAGCCTCACTGCGTTAGGGATCTTCTCCAGAAAAAACTCTTCTTCCTTCACACATGACTCAAATCTCATGATGCTAAGCTTATCTTCACTATTTCGGCTGTGTCAAGGGGCTTTAAAGTTAAGGCAGCTAAAAATAGTGCCCCTCAAACCAGACCTTACCCCCCAAAAGAATAAGAGGCAGGACAAATATTTCTTTTAACTACAATTAAGAGACATGTTTGGAAGTGCGCTGGAATTATTGCTTGTGTTTTCAAGATGTAGGAAAACTTTTATATGCAAAAGTGTGTGTTGGATCAAAAAGTCTTCTTATTTTCCATGAGTCCTTTCTGAAGCTACATTGGTATTGCCCTTATAAGGGAAATGAAAATTATTTTTCCTTTTTCATCACTCAGCCTCTGCTTGCACCTTGGACAACAGTGTAGCTGTCAGGTTTACTTGTGGTGTTACTATATCTTGATGTATCAGTTGGTGAAGGCTGGAAGGTGAAAAATAGACGTCAGTTGACATGTTGATCTTTAATTTTTTGCACTGGCCTCCATGCCAAAATATCCTTCTATTTCTCATCTCAGACCTGGCTTCCTTCCATATCCTTTCCCTCTTACAGTTCACTCCAATGGCTTCATCCTTCCTTCAAGCAGATGGCTTAGCTCACAGTCTCCCACCAAGGAATGGTCACTGCGCCACATCCTTTCCCACTCCCTAGATTTTACATGCTTCCTTTCATTTTATTGCTTGCTAATAAGGACAGAGAAAGAATTGCTATGCACAACCATCACAATTACCAGGTACGCACAGCATTTGTCAGCAAGGGACCCCATAACTCAGCTGTTGACTCTGCCTCAATTTCTTGTCATTTCTTCTCTTTTGCTGAAGTTTAGCAGAAATTTGTCTGGAGTAATCCTATGTCCGTCGTGCTTAGAATCATAGAATATAGAATGGTTTGGGTTGGAAGGGACCTTAAAGGTCAACTAGTTCCACCCCCTGCCATGCAGGGACACCTTCCACTAGCCCAGGTTGCTCCAAGCCCCGTCCAGCCTGGCCTTGGACACTGCCAGGGATGGGGCATCCACAGCTGCTCTGGGCAGCCCGTGCCAGTGCCTCATCACCTCCACAGGGAAGAATTTCTTCGTAAGACCTAATCTAAATCTGCCCTTTTTCTTTTTGAAGCCATTCCCCTTGTCCTATAGCTACCAGATATGGGTGCTGGATAGGGCCATTGAAGTCTTCACTGAATCCATGTGATATCATAATATTCCTTCCAGATCTTAAATTGTTTTGTGAGAGTAGAGTTTTCTTTGGGCCATAGGGCAGTTCAGTATCAAAACATTATTTCAACCCCTTAGGAAATCCCACCATGATCATTTTGGGGCTATTTACTCAATGAAGGCAAGGTTGAATGAGAAGAATTACAAACATGTCCTTTCTTACTCTGCTGTGTTTCTCCACTTACAGCCTGGTGCTTTACTAGAATATTCTCACAGGAGATGAAAGTTTGAATCTTTTCAAGCAGAGAACAAAACTGAACCTGGAGAAGCGCTATAACAATTCAATTTGTGGTTCAGTGGCTTGATTTGTAGGGTTCCTTTTTGGCTCCAGTGCTTTGATCTCACATTCACCCTGCAAGCCTGTTAGATTGCTCCCTTGTTTCCTTCTCAAGAAGAACAGCTCCCGGATCTGGACTTACCACACACTCATGGGTGGTTGGTGCCAATGACTGAGGCCCTCAGGCAGTGTCAGAAGAAGAATGCTGACAAGGAATTTGGAGATTCATGTGGGAATTAGATGTGAAAGAGGTACCAGCAACCATTCTTTTCCACTCCAGCAAAAGTAATATACTGACAAACACAAGCAGAGAATTAGATATTTTGAAAAATTTCAGATAAAAAATCATAAATATCTGTGGATTTGAGGTGTACCAGTTTGTGACAGCAGATGAATCAGTCTTATTCTAGCCCCTTAAATCATACAGTCCTCAGTTTAATCTGGATCCCTGTTTTGTCCTATACATGTCTGTGTTGTGGCCTCTAAAATTTTGTGAAAAGCCCAAAGATGCACTGAAAGTGGTAATGGAATCACAAAACTTGTTATGTCTCCATTGTTACCTTAACAAAGAACCACTTCCCACCAGTAGGAATTTACAGGCCAAGTTTCAAACTTTGACTGTGACTTTTAATACCAAAAAAAAAAAAAAAAAAAAGGTGCAGATAGAGTTTCTCTTGAAATAGGAACATATTGAATGGAGCAAGGGCCTCAAATATTACAACTGGGCTGCAGCTGAAGATGGAAATATCTTAAAGAATGAGAAGTCTGAAGATAGCAGTGTCCAATATAAACAGCTTTTTCAAGTGCACACAGTTCTCATTAACATGCTCTGGGACTCTGTTCCCCCTCTGCGGTCGGTTTGCAGAAGGAGTTTGACAATTTGCTATTGCTTCTAGCAAACTGACTTAATTCCCCATCTAAAGCCCATTGAAGTCAATGAGAAAAAAATCCTCTTGTTGAGTTGGTGGACCTTGGCTCAGTCTGGCATTTAGCTGACATAGCTGAAATTTGTCCCCTTGAGCCATCCAGAGGTTTTGTTGAACCGAGCTTTCCCTCACAGTGTGAAGTGTAATAGGCCATAGTAGAACACATTAGTGAAAAAGGCAGCCAGAAATCTGGCTTCCTTGTTAGCATTGCTATATGAGACTTGAGATCTGTTAAACAACCTTGA
The DNA here is from genome assembly GCF_023634085.1 of Falco cherrug. NCBI lineage: Eukaryota > Metazoa > Chordata > Aves > Falconiformes > Falconidae > Falco > Falco cherrug. The sequence continues at coordinate 42,106,849 of NC_073697.1, read as the reverse complement.
AGGCTCTGAAACAAAAGTCACAGATTGCTGGGGAATTTATATATGTGAAAGCCAAGAAGCAATTGGAAACGCTTTATCTGTTTTCTTTGTGATCAAAGGAGATAAAAATTGGGGGCGGGGAGGGGGGGAGGTGAAAAAAAGGCGAAATAAAGGAAAATATTTGCTTCTGCATTGCTGTAACCATCTGTTACAGCAAAATCACATGGATGCAGAGCAAGATGCACTGCAGGAGACCAGCACCTGGCCTGGCAGAGCAGCATCCAAAGCTCCGAAATGGCCACGCTGTTTCTGTGTGTAAGGCATGCCAGAGCAACGTGTACCACAAAGGGGTTCTTAAAAAGCAGAGTCCTGAGCCAAAAGCCATCAGATTCAGGGTGCTCTGCAGAGAGAAAAAGGCAGAAGGCAACAGTTTCCCTTAATTTCCCTCCACCCCTCAGGGTACTTTATTTGTAGGGAAGTCCTTTCTATTTAGGACTGGTAAATATTAATCCTTCTCCTGAAAGTAGGGACTGAGGTCCTTTCTTTGCAGAGCTTGGCAGAGTGTTATTTCAGTATTTTTCTGCACAGCAGGTTGTTTCTACTGTATATTTACCAAATAGCTCTGTTACCAGAGCACCTGGGGGAAACAGAGCAGATCAGAGTGCCAGTCTCTTCCCATTAGCTGGATTCAAACCCTGTGTTCAAGGACAGTGTCATATGCTGCAGAGTAAAAGGGCAGCTCCCCATCCATTCTGCTAAGAGGTTCCATTATACAGATATTAAATGAGGGTATTGTCCAGAAAAGATGCAAAAGTGAGATAATTGTGTTGCAAAGCCATTAATATGCTCCCCAAGAGTAGGTTAGGGTTTGAGTTCAGTTTAGGGGACAAAGATCTCAACCTCCTCTTCAAGGACTAGATGTATATTTTAAATAAATTTGTGATGGTATAACCTGAAAAAAAACCAACTGCAAGAGCAAGGATACCCACTTTCACATGATAGCATCAACTGCTGCATCAGGTGGATTTGCTTTTCTCCCTCTCTCTGGTCCCACACTTCTCTGAAGTCAAAAGCCAAAACTTCAAATCTCTCTTCCTCTGTTCTTCAGATCACCTAAGGCTGGGTTTGACAGGTCGGGCAGGGCACTCAGGCTCATTCTCCCAGGCCCTTGGTGAGTGCTGCAGGCCAGGTACAGGAAGGGAAGGGTGCATGGCATCCCTCTCCATCACCGGCTGTGGCAGAAAGGAAAGCCTTTCCATCCCTGTGTGCTGCACGGAGAACCCAGCCAGCCGGCCCTGCTCAGTGTGTCCTTCTTGTTCCAGCTCCCTCAGGCAGCTGGGCAGAGAGGCATGCGCCGTGCTCAGGGCAGACAGGGTTTAGGGCTGAGTGAGGCTCCAGAGCTGAGCCATCGTGGGGCTAAAGCTGGATAAATGTTTAACCTGCCAGCCTGGGGAGAGGGCTGCGATGTTTGGTGTGTGCATGCAGCGTTTGCCCCCTATTACTGCAGCAGTAACAACAGTGCTCAGGAGTAACCATATTTCCACAGCAAAGTGATTTAAAATCCCAGAATACATCAACAGCATTGATCCAGAAATATAATGTATTTTGCAATGGACCTGCAGCGTGACCTCTGCCTGCGTTCCCCATGCAAATTTTTGCTGTACTCAGAGCTGTGTCAGACATTTCTTACCGAGGATTTCTGTAAGTTATCTTTCCTAAGAGAGCTAAACAGCCATATCTTCAATTGCTTCCAAAGTTTTCTTTCCAGATCATTACATTAAAGACTGTTTTCCCATGTGAAGCTAAAGGCAGGCTGTTACTACTACCTACAGAGCTTGCTCTACCTTGACAGCAACCTTGCACTGGCAGTTTTTAACTCAAAGTATTCACCTTTTCAATTTTTAATTTTGTTTTTTATTACTCCTTCAGTGCAACCTGAGGATAAACACATGAACATTGAAAGAGAAGCAAGCTGTCTTAAATCTGAAAGCCTAATTTTCATCCTATTGCCTCAATTGAAGCCACCTAACATTATCTTCACTTATGTAAACATGCCATGTACCAGAGGGTCAGAAAGCATAACAGAGCTGATGTGATGTTTTGCACAAACCTGGCAAACCCTCACTATCAGCTGAACAACTGCAGAAGGTGTTATTTTCACACATTCAGCCAACTTGCAATTCTGCCCCCCTCTATCCTTTTTGCACAGAAAGAGCAATTATGAAGGTGTCTATTCCAAGCAGAAGCTAGCTGGGCTAAGCCTCACTAAAGAAAAGCATCACTGTATTATGGCTGACTTGCCTGTGAAACTCTGATCAGGTTGTTGGGACAGAAACTGTCTCTCAAAATGCTTTTGCTCTTTTGGAGTCTGGCATACTGGGTCCAGGTTACTATTTTCCCCAGGGACCATCTCTGTAAACATAAACAATGGAGCTAAACCTGCATTCTGATGTTATCCTGAATGCCTGTAGGCCTAGACTATGGAAACCAGATAATATATATCCTGCAAGAACCAGCTGGTTCCCTTCCTGGATCACTGATGAGCGAGTATCCTGACTAATCAGAGCCTTGACATAGCTGGCTTTAACATGATCTTTTGGGATATGTAGCAACAGAGAAGTAAGAGAACAAAAGAAAGATTCTAGTTCTAAAGCTCACACGTGACAAGACAAAGGATATTGGGGGAGCAATCTCATTTCCAAAGGATTGGAAAATGGGAAAGTGAGTAAGAGACCGCAGGACAGAGTTGTTACGCTTTGTTACTTTATACCAGCTGGCAGGAATGTGAAATTGTAGGCATTAGAGACGCAGATACGGAGCCGCTGGAACAAAGTGCAAGTCTGAAAACAAATATATGTCTTCTCTAGCAAGGCATAAGGTCACAGGTATCCAAAGAGAGCACACTTACCAAAGTGAAAGAACCAGGATTTGCCCCTGTGATACATTCAACACAATCCACGCTGTGGTACACGGTCAGAATATACTAGTAACCTTTGAAGCTGTTTATGAGCTAAATACTGTTATGTCCCCAGCTGTGCCAGGGTGATTTCTTTCTATTATCTTTTTTTATTGCAAAGGTAGAGCTACATAACACCTGCTGTATCCAGGCTGTACCCAGTCTAATTTTAAACATGTTTGAGCAACAGGATTTCTATCAATTCCCTTATGAGGCTATTCTGCAGTCTTAACAGATCTCACTGTGATGGAACATCTTTCTTGATACCTACTTCCTCAAGTTCATCCCATCACTCATGAAAATCTGCACAGACCTTTTCATCATGAGAATGACTGTTCCTGGGACAAATTATCATGTTCTACCCCTAACCAAGACTAAAGAGTTTTATCTGTGCAACAGGGAATTTCACAGTTATTGAGTCAACATTTTTTAGACTATCTGGTACTATTTATAAACCTCCCCCATATTCTCTAGCACTTTTCCTTAAAGGTTTCTTAAATCCTTCTTAGCCTGGTAGAGATTTACAACAAGTTCACATATCTCCTAGCCTCATTTTATTTATAAATTCACTCATCAAAAACCCACTGACATAAGAGAAATTGGGTTGGTGAAGTAGTTACAGAAATTTTATTTGGTGGGTGTTGTAAGTTCTGCTTTATTCTGATTTGGCAATCTACCCTGCAAGGGTATCCTTAACAGAAGTTTGCTGTGTGTAAATTGGTGACAAATGGTAGTCAATTAAGAATGCTTGAGAAGTCTCTTTTTATTGACTAACAGCCTGCAGAATTGCACATTCTTCCTTCCTTAGCAGCAAGGCTCTTCAGCATGATTAATTACTTTCATATCTCCATAGGTTCATAACAGAAAGATACAAGATATCTTCTATAAATCTGCAAATTAAATATGTTGGGGAAAATAAGAAGAGGAACATTTCAGCTGTCCTGCTGAAGCCAAATTCACATGCAAAGCTATCTGGCTCTAGTGCCTTCTCTGAGGACTAAGTTAACCCTACTTTTTTTAAAAAAAAAAAATCTTTTCCTTTTGTCCCCCTTGTTTCTCCCTGGGCATAGCAGATTTGCTGAAAAAAGGTTATTAGCTTGCACCATTCTTCTGCATCTCCATGCTCTGTCTCGAGTACGGGCTTGAAATAGTGCATCAGGTTTTGATGTCTACTATTTGCAAAGCATGAAGAAAAGCAGAAAAGGGTTTGGAAAGGAGCTACAAGCAAAAAATCTGATAAACAGCATAAGGAAAAAAATTAGATACATTTTCAAAACTCATGTAGACAATCTGGGTTAAGAAAGTAGCAAGCTTATGTCTTTAATATTGCTGACAACTAAGTGTTCGGTGGTATGGAAACAGAACAAAGTCAAACTGAAGTAATTTTTTAGAAATAATGTGTATGTTTCTATTTAATTATTAACACCTGGAAAACTTAACTTTCGATGGCAGGCGATCCCTTTAAATTGGAACCTTTCAGTCACAGGTAGATAGTTTTGTAGAGTATAGGAAATAGCTCAGCATACCTAGCAAGTTACTGCTGTCTTTTCTTTCTCTCTAAAAAACACGATGGATGATCCTTTTTCCACCTTGTAACTAGCTGATATTTCTCTAGTGTCCTTCAGTTACCTATAGGCAAGGAGGTCCTTGAAGCCTTTTGTCTGGGCATATTTTTTTTTTTTTTTTTTTGTGATGCTTAACATTAACCTAGAAGCTACAACTCACTGGATACAACTCGTGCTGGAGCTGGGGTACATGTGGGACCCAAGCCTCGCTCTTCTACTGCCAGCAACAGACAGCCTAGATATGGTATGGAATCAATGGAAGTGGTAAGTTTGCTCACAACAGTAGCAGCTTCCAAAGAAAAGTCTCTGTCAAAAGGAGAAAGAGTATATATTTTGAAGAAAAAGCATCAAAGGGCCAACAATCACGAAGCAAGGAAGATGATTACCTATGAATGTGGAACTGTTAATTCAGTATTTCTTGCTGCTTTTCCCTGAATAGGTTTTGAATGAAAGGAAGTGTTCATCATCGTCTCTACAAAGGCTAAAAAGAAATAACATAAAAGCATTAAGAAAGGATTTATTCAGGTCAAGGACCATCTTGCAATTAAAGGTAGAGGATTTAAGGGAAGAGCAAGGTTGTGACTGCAGTGATGCTGCAACAATTGAAAGATTGGGAGGCATTGTGCAGGAGCATGTTTTGAGGCTGATTTCTTCATTCGGTGGGGAGACAGCTGAATAACTGTCATTCATCCCTTTACCTTTGGTCCTAAATGGTTATGAGGCCAGAACACTGTTAATCCTGGTGAGGGAGACCTGTTCTACAAGGCTACTAGGAGAAGCACAGCTCCAGAAAATGTTATTTCCAAAATGAGAGGGAAGCAGAAAAGCAAAAGACTGATTATTGAAGTACAAAAATCAATAGCAGTGAAGATGACCACCTGGTTTCCCAATACAATAAAACAGGTGGATGTTTGTAGAAGGCAAAGCATTCCCTTTTCAGTGCTGTGCCATGCCGTCAGGAAGGTCTTCTTGAGTAGAAGCATCTTTGAATCCAGAAGTCACAAAGCAGACCAGCAGTTTCAGTAAGAGAAACAACCTGGAGCTTATGCTTGTTCCCTGCTGAACAACCCATCCAGCTGTTGAAAACTAGAACTCCATCAGGGTTGTAGTTGCACACCCTTGTGCCAGGTTAAAGCTCCAATTTGTAGAAGAAGAAATGAGAATGGCATTCCAGGCTCATGGCAAAGGGCCACTGAGACATGGGAAAACAGTGACTTGACAGGATTTGTGGCTACTCACGTAGCCAGCAGGTTGGAGTCCTTCACTCTGGTCTGGAACAGGTGTGTGGGGTGGAAGTTTGCATTTTTGGCTTTATGTCATGCCCACTGTTTAGCTAGAATTTGGACAACTCTGAGGACAGGAGGTGAAGATTCGCAGTAGTAAATTATTAGAGTTATAGGATCAAGGGGGAAAACTAGGACATGGGGGGGAGTGGGAAAGGTGAAATGACAGAGAAGGATGTCCAAATGAAGACCAGACATTCTATTCTTACTTTTAATTGCATCTCATTCATTTACTTTTCATTTAAAATGACATAACAGTGGCAAAGCTTTGGTGTATCCATTCTTTGTAGACAGCGCAAAGCGTTTATGTGTACTATTGCATTTCTGTTCCTGAACAAAGGAATATTTTCTGATTCCTTTTAGAAAATAAGCATTCTGCTGCTTTTATACAGGGCCACAGCAGTGGCTATTGTTAGTTTATTCCTGTTAATTGCAGGATGCCTTCTTTCTCAGTAGGTATTGACCAAATCGAGATATGATGGGAAACACTTGCCTCTGCATAAATGGTAAGTCATTATACATTATCTAGGCTGGTGGTTTTGCAAAATATTAAATCCACATTATGTCAAAACAGAGGAGATGGAGTTGTAATCACACTGATGCGTGACACACAATTAAGAATGTTTGTAAATTTGCATTTATGAATAAAATTCCGATTTAAATGGATATTCAACAGACACTAATGAAGTTTTAAGGACACAGCTAAGGTATGTTCACACAATATAAATCAATGAAGCGTGTGTGCTGAACAAACATGTAAGCATGGATGATGTGTCTCAATGAAAAAGTCAGAGAAATACTGGCAGGTTTAGCACTTTCATTATCAGCCTTCATGTGCTTTTGAAAGGACTAAATCCTGGCAGTAGGACTCAGTGTTGGATCACCTTGAGGGACAGTAAATGTTGCTCTACTCAGGTGAATTATGAAAACGTGCACAGTTTCTCATAGCTCTTCCCATGCCTGGTTCTCCCCAGCATGCAATCCTTGGACATTCCTCACTGTTTACCAAATCAACTTGCTTTGAGATCGTGGTTGAAGGAAGGTATTAGAGCACAGGTGATAATTGAATGTGCTGGAAAATGTTGGTAGTTTTTTTCCTTTCTTCCCCTTTTCTAATTTGCTGACCCTCCAGTGTTTTTTCTTGCAATATTTCATACAGACAGGTTTGACTTTATTACAGCCTCAGGCATCTACACACGCAGATGTTCATAAGTAATATTTGGAACTACCAAGTATGTGTATTAAGTTTTTGCCTCAGGCAAATTTGATGAATATTTGAGTTGGGCAAGAACAGGTATTTTAGCGAACACAGTAATGTAAAATATTCAGAAACTATTAAAAGGTGCAAGAGCATCCAGGATGCCTGCTTTTCCAATCCATGCTTACAAATGAGCTACCTATGATTTTTCTAGGAAAAAAAGAAGGGCTAAACAGACCTTTGCCAGCTTGAAATGTGTTTCAAGGAGATTGGTAAAGCACAGAAACCTGAGCCAAAAATGGTAATTGCAGAAAAACTAGCAAGACCCAGCTATCTCTGAAAGGTAGCCGTTGTCACTGTCTTGCAGTTTAACATGGCATTCACTTCTGAGCACCTCCTGCCCAGGCACACATTGATAAATTGAAGGTAAATCCAAGAAGAAAAATATTAAGTAGGTAGAAGGGACTGAATTCTGAGGGAAAATCAGAACTAATTGGGCAGAGCTTGGCTAAAGGAGAGCTCAGGAAAGGGGTATAAATCTGCCTATGTCTGTAAGCTGAGCACCAAGTCAATACGAAAGGCAGGATTGTTTAAGTAGGATCATAGCAAAATTGGGTGATCTGGGAGGGAGAATGAGGAAAGCAGTTCAGTCACTAGAAAATGCATGTTGAGAGTGGAAATGAAGATTTTTCACTATTTTTGGTTGAATCTGGTCTACATCAGACCCCCTGCTCCAAATTGTTATATTTGAAACATTTCAGTTCACTGTTTTTTAAATGCCATGTTTTGACTGTATCACATTTCAAATGATGCTTTAAGGTTGCACATAGCTACACTTAATTTTTTACAACATTAGAAAAAGAAAATGAACAAAAAACCACTTTGGTTTAAACTAAAAGAATGTCTTTTTTTTTTTTTAACCTGAAAAATGCCAGGAAAGGGGCTTTCCTATGGTGAGAAAACCCAAATGTTTTTCATTTCCAACCAACACTGAATAATTCCCCTCCCCCAGTTTGGCAACAAAACAAAACAAAACAAAAAATCAATTATTCACAGAGCTCTACTCCTGGGGGTACAATTAAGAATAATTGGAAGAAATTAAGCAAGAGAGAATGTAGGCTTCAATAGTAGGACTAGATTTCATCCTGGTGAGAAATACAGGGTTGATCCTGCAAGACGCTGAGTGTTACTTGTGAGATGCTCGGTCTCATTACAGCATCCCTTGGGAGACGCCAGCACTGTTGGGGCACTGTTAAATGTCCTGAGAACACAGTTCAAAATGGCACTAGTCATAAGGGCTTGAAATACTCTTCGGGCCATCAGACATCAGGGTTCATTCTCACATTGTCCAAAAATGGAGCTGACAACCCAAAATCATCTCACTTTCTCTCTATACCTTGTACTCTGTAGGGTAGCAGCTGGCTTAACACTATCTGTTCAGGGCTATAATTTCTTCTTTTGCAGGATCTTTGCTGTAACAAGTCAGGCAGAATTTCTGGAGTTCCCTGCTGGATGTTAGAGAATATCTGTACTTGAGGAGCATAAGGCTAGGACGGGTGCAGGGAGACTGTAGGTCAGGCAGTAATTAAACCACATACTGACCTCCACACATCGTGGTCACCTATGGTTTTCTCCTGTAATCAGCAGAGCAATCTGTGTTTGTATCAATGATTTTATATTTGTTTCCCCAAGACGTGATTTCCTCGTTGGCAAAACATGTCAGTTAGGTGGCAGGGTGTATTGATATTCTATAGTGCGGTATTTTTAGTTGGAAAGCTGTGAAATATGAAGGTGAGTGCGGTAGGAAAGCCTGCTATGTTTATCAGTGCGTTTTCCAACCAAAATAGTAATCTCCTTAAAAAATAAAATCGGGTTTGTTTGACAAGGCCTGTTTTCCAGAGACAGTTTTGATTGGCATTAATTATATTTACAGTCTTTACCAAGCGAAACTGATATAAGCTTTTCCATTATATTGCTTGGGAGTGATAGATGTCGGGTCTCCAGCTTCTCCCATGCCTCCCACAATACACTCTCACACGTAGACTTTCCACCTTTTGGAATTTCAGTGGAATGAAAAGATTTATTAACATTCACAGCAATACATCAACCATCTCCTCCACCAATTCTGTTAGTCTTCTGAAAGTTGTCTGAACTGGCTGGTCATGAAGAGGGGTGGTTTTGGTAGGTTTGGCTATTTATTCCTTGATATACTAAACCACTTACAAGCAGAGCTGTCATCACCAAATATGTGTAATAACCTCTTGCCATTTTTCAGGATGGAAGTGTTTAGGGAGCATTTTTTATATTCTGCAATATCATTCATGATTTTTACCACTGTCTGTAGCAAAGGCTTACATACCGATAACAATTCTTTTGCTCTTAATATATTTTAATATTTCTGTAACAGTGTTGCAATGGCTTTTTCTTCATGTCATCAGCTTCTCTGATCAATTATCTTAATCACATAATTTCTTGGTTATGACAATTGCCATTTGTTTTCATTTCTTATAGTTTTAGGTTTTGCTCCTTTTTTGGTTTGTTTGTTTGGGTTTTTTCAGTTCCTGATTTTCTTATTTAGATGCGAGTGTTCTTTCTGGTAACCGGTTTCTTCTTACTTGATCTTGACTTGGTGGGTTTCTTGGGCATTGGATATATTTGCTAAAAGAAAATGTGATTTTTCTAGCCGTATTTTTATACCTACCTTCTTTGGCTCATAAATTTCCTCAGCACTGGGAAATTGCCCTTTTGAAGCACTAAATTAAAATATTACTGGTTAGGACTAGCCTCTATTTATCCTGTATGTAATCACGTTGTGACTACTGGTGCCTTAGCAACCATCATTACCTAGTTCTAGTGATTAATTCATTTTTAGTCATCACACCCAGATCCCAAATAGAGTTATCTTGTGTTCTATGTACCACCTTTTCATTGAAAATTAAGGCTAGTCTGGTGGAAGCAGCCTGAAGGATATTAAACTAACAGCAAAGGTGAAGGCACTAAGGAGGAAAGTCAGTATATAGTTAAATCTGCACTTCACAGAGAAAAATAAAAATGTGGAAAATGTGAGTTTTGCAGCTTTCAGAGAGGGTGCAGAGAATGGAGGCCAAGCAACCCAGCAGAAATAGAGCAAAAAGAAATCAAATCATCTTCTCAACTGGCCTACACATCAGTTTGGGAAGGTACAGGAAAAAAATTTAGTAAGTGAGGCATGGGTAATAAAGATGGTCCCAAAGCATCTGGAAAGCCCATTCATTTCAGCAAGCTATTAGGAGATAAATGTGTATTTATTTGGTCTGCCTCTAAGTACTTCCAAAGAACAAATGTTTAAGAGTCCATCTTAAGACAAAATCCATCTGCTTCTCCAACAGTTTTATGAAACAGTTTATTTTGTCTGAAATTAACTTGTCTGACACATTGTCATGCTTGGTTACCACAGCAACAGTGGCAACAGCTATGACACGTGGTATTCATTTTATCTGAATATCACCACCTTACCTTTCACTATACAAATATATATATGTATATATGTGTATATAATTCACAGTTCTGCACCAAGCTCCCACCCAGCTGAAAACACCCTGTTTAATTGGCAAGCTTTAATAAAAAAAAGCTCAAAACAATATTGCTGTCCTGAGATTTACTTTTTGATCTTGACACTGGCAGCAGTTTTCTTAGTTCTCTATACGCAAGATATGTAAGGCTCTTCCCTGTTGAACCTCTGGTTTCATTCAGATGCACACCTCAGTCCTGACACCCCACTAGCACTTTGAGCAAGAGCATAGGGCTGAGGAGGTGGAAAAGCATTTGTATGTCACCAAAGCTGTATAAGCAACACAGGTTGAAAATAAGGATGTTTTTTGCCAGTGTTTTCCCAACACTTTCATCTGCTTTTCTCATGGGAAAATTTCAAAATGGGGAGAGTTCTAATGGGGTCCTAATATTACTGATTTATAATGGAAGCTCAGAGGCTTCATCATGATAACATCACTGTTATAACACTGCGGTGAAACTGTGGATTTCAACAATCTGCCTTAAAAATATGTGCGAGACCTTTGCTTGTCCTCTGTTCCCCCTGTAACTTCACCATCTGTCATCCTCATCCACTGCAAAGCAAACACAGGCTGGTCACCTCCCTGGTCAATTTATAGGACTGGAGGTTTCAATTCAGGCAAAACATGTAAAAAAATCTACTATCGTTCATAAAACCTTGTAAAGATAAGCTTAAAATTTCATTTAATATGACAAAGAAGAAAAGGGTGTGTTTGGCTTCAGTCTTTCAAAGCTGTCAGTCTGTTTGATGGCCCTAGAAAGCTCCAACTGGCAAGAACCTGAAACTAAAAGGAAAAATCAATAAGAAATTATGCTGGCAGTATCAGAATCGATAATTATTTGAAGGATCTCTTCCTTGCTCAGGAAAAGTGCAAACCAAAGGAAGAGAGGGACTTGGGCAACCTGCCCACCACAGAAGAAGTGAGAAGAACCAGAAAAGCTCTTTAGATCCCACATGCCATCCATCACAGCTTGGAAAGCCTTTCAGTTAAGTGCCAGGCAAGGTGGCTGTGAATTTAATTCCTTGTGCATAAGTTACACAGCGATGCTAAATAAATGTTTCTATTTCTTGCATAGTCTAATGCAAGTTCCTTCCTAGGTATATACATATTTTGTGACTTGAATCCATTATTTCAAGGACCATAATCTTAATGGGTGCTAGCAAAATGGAAAAGAAAAAAAAAAAATGCTGATTCACTCCACTTACTGATCAACCCCCTATCTGCTCTATAATTGCTGAGCATCCCCATCCACACAAATGGCTTATCCTCTTCTCCAGTCCTTTGTGCTCTACCAGTGAGGTCTTGCAGGAAGCTCAGCATTAGACACCACTGGGACATCATCAGAACGTGGAACCAGCGTGGAGCTGAATAAATCATGCATTTATAGTGAAGAAACACAAGAGGGTGCAATAAGCATGTCCAGAAACCCTTTAGCTGTCATGGAAACAGGCTCCGAAAGTGCAGCTCTAATGTATATCCACTGATTGGTATCAGTTATCCAGAGGGCACCTGCGTCAGAGGCACCACTGAGTTATTCATCAGCATTCCAAGTAGCGGACGAGGCACAGCGAATCTGGATTCATCCAGCACATACAAAGTAGGCTTGTTCTGCAAAGAAACAGTGATGCTCTGACTACGTGGGGACCAGGAAGAGCAAACCAAACAGCATGCTCATTTGCATCTGTCTTCTATGAAAAGAAAAATAAGCACAGAGAAGTTACTACAGAAGGGACAGATCACGTGTAGAAACTGACGGTCTTCCTTAAGGTGAAGGTTCCCACTTGCAGTCACGGACTACTTAGCTAGGATGCTCACCTATCACAAAATGGCAGCTTGGGTGCTCTCTGCCATCGAAGCTGACAAAACCCATACTTTTTGCTCCACGATATTCAGTTAGTCCCCTACTGAAGCCAGATTGGACCATGACCAAATGTCCCAGGTCACTCAGGTAGCTGGTATTGCAGCTGGATCTCCCTGATGCCTGTCCTCTGCTCTAAAAACCAGGGAGAACTTGCTTTTTTTTATTAACATCTGCCCCACTTATGTCCCTCAGCCATGTCCCAGCTGTGTTGAGAACCTTGGAGCTAGACTTTGAAATGTTGTCTGATTTCCCTTGAAATCATGAAGCCTTTAATACTGCCCTTTGAAATCCCAATCGTGGTCACAAGACCTTTGCTGTGATGCAAATGGTGGGTCCCTTAGGTCAGCGAGAAAAGTTTTGGATGTCCCAAAGGATATCATGTTGCCACTGGGGACAGAAACAACACTGAGTCATCACAAATGATATGGAAGTTTTATATACCAGGCGAGCCCTGTGTCCAGTGCCGTGATTAAAGTCCATAGGCAGTGTTGATTTCCTGAAAACACGTGTTCTGCATTTATCCACTTGATGAAAGGACGGACCTCAACTGGCAGAAGCAAATGCAGTCCTACCGCTGCTGAATGGGCTCACCTGTCCTATGCAGCCAGGGATCCAGCCCATTAGCCTTTCCTGCAGATGAAGTAAGACGAACATTTAAAATTGCAGTTGTAATTTTCTACTTGAGAATTTTCTCCAGCTGGGCGCCTGGCTCAGTAGTTTTCTATTCTTGACTTAAGCAGGACACGAACTGCAAATTGATTTTATCAGGATTTAATTAAATTTGTGCTGTGACCTGCAATGAAGTAAGTAAAACCTCTGATTGCAGTGAGGCTGAGCATGGACACAAGGGTTTGTTATTTGGACTTCCTTGCAATCAATAGGGCCCAGCACAAGTCTTTCTAGTTTATCCACTATAGTCCTGGACAAACGCAAATTACTTCTTTAGCTGTAGCCTGTCCACTTCAGCCTGAGAATATGAGGCAGATTAAATAACATTATCCAGAAGCCCAGACCATCTACATCAGCCTCAGACTGGGATTTCCCCAGGGAACTGCTTCAGCGGCAGGCCAAATATCAACACTGCCATTCTCCGTGGCTGCATCTACTTCCCACGTATAAACCTCAGTGAGGAATCAATGGCCTATTGGCAAACCAACCGATGTGAATCCTCTGGAACTGAGATTTTGATTTTGCAGTGCAAGCCACTAACTCCTGGCTGCACACAACAGTAGTTATTTTAATTACCACCACTGTAGCATTAAGAAGACACTTTAAATGCCAAAATAAAGTGCTTTTATTATTATTATTATTATTATTATTGAACTGTACATTATGGCTGCACACAGACGTGATAGCCATTCAATACAATTCACCTTAATGTGAAAGCAGCAATAAGCCTGAATTCACATTCTCAATTCACTGAATTCATGTTCTTATGACTTTTTTTCACTTATTTTTCAGAACTCGTTCCACTGCCTAAATGTCTATGCTTTCTTTTGGAGAAAGCTTCATTTCCAGAGTTGAAAAGAAGTTTCTAATCACTGTGCTCACCCTGGAGCGCAGAGGATATTTCCAATCACCTGAGTCAGTGAAGACACTTGGCAACTTGAAAAGCAGGACTGCTGCCCTCAGGCTGATTCGATGTTCTGTGGAAAGTTAAGCAGACAGCCAAGAGCAGACTCAGTGTAGTGATGTTCCTGAAATGTGTTGAACACTGATGTTTTAGGTCTAGATATACTGTACTCACTGCTAAGCAGTGAAAGCATGAGTATGTGGGACTTAGCTACCCCCCTGGCTAAGCAAAGGGCACTGAAAGTTTCTGCAAGAGATGGTGTTACTACGAACTAGTGCCAAAGTGGGCAGCAGGAGCTCTCTGAAGCATTTCTCTGGTGCTAAGTCACAGTGGCTGGTAGAAGACTGTGGATATAGACACTTATGGGGAACATATATTAGCACATCTGCTTTTTTTTTTTTTTTTTAAGAGCTTTCAGTTTTGGTAAAATTCAGCCCCAAAACTGTATTTCAGGTTCAGGTAAGTATCTGGCTAACCATTCAGGAGGTCACTGGAGATGGATGGGCACTTACTGATACGGAGACCGTTGTCTCTTCACCTTTAGGGATGCCTACTCCTTTCCATTAGCTATAGAGGGAACCTGTATTATATTACTGTATAATGTACCTTATATTACTCATATCAACCAAAGAAAGAAAAATAAGAATAAAAAACACTACAGGAGAGCATTAATACATCTCTTGATGGAGTTCATAGATCAATGATTTATTGATATTAATAAATATTTCAGAAAAAAATAATACTCGCTTCATCTCATGTGAATCATTATGATTGTTTTCATTGTAATGCTTACAAAGCATTTGGAGTTTCCACAGCATTCAAAGGGAAAAATATAATGCTGGAAAGCTGAAAGATGTTTTCCAGCACAACTTTTACTCTTAGTCCCTGATGACCAAAGAGAATCTGTGTTGGAAGGATGTCTATAAATTGGACATTGGGAAGCTGGTTTATACTGTACCTGAAGCCAACATTTTTAAATTTTAATGCTAAATTATCTGCTTCAATATGGACTTTGCTGACCAACTTCAGGCATTTCACTTTGAAAGCATTAGCTGAAATCTAGAAAAGCTAGTCCCAAGAATTGTTTATCAAGAACAAAAAATCCACAGAATAATTTACAAGCATTTTATGTACTGGATAAGGAAAAACAATTGGTACAGATCTAAGCTGGAAAATATGTTTAAAAAATCTTGCATGAGAATTCAATAAAAAAACCTCAATATTTACCCACAAACACTTCATTTAATAGATTTTGTGATCAAAAGAAGCCATCATATCGTTCTGTATATAAAGGCATCCAGAAATTAAAATTATGCTAGGACAACAACTGATCTTGGTGTTGTGGCATTTGTCATCTATTTTCAGCTTTTCCCCAAACCTTGGCTGACACTTTTGTGCTTTAGTACCTCTTGCTATAAAATCAAAATAATATTGTTTCTGACTTAGCAATTTGAAAATTCATTTATAAATGTTTTTAAAGGATTTGGGGATCTCCACACAGAAAAGCAAAGTATTATCACTGTAATTGTGGAATAGTCAAATCACATCCTGCGATTTCCTACTTGCTTATACCAAGCACAGTTGTATCTTTCCTGGTGTTACCAATGGGTGTTGGAGAAACGTACTCAGGCACTTTGTTCAGCTTTTTGTGACAATTTTGGATCCAGAATCTGCTCAGAGACTCTGCATGTGTTACCCATGAGACTGATTTGTCAATTTCCAAGGCCAGGTATGCAATTTTGCTTTCAAGGATTGCCTTTTTTTCCATATCATGCATACTTGGGGCTGGAGTATTTTTTTACTTTAGTGGAGATGTGCTTGCGTTAATGTTGCTTTTTATATTAACTGCATGCTTTGGGTGATGGATTACCGTTACTAGCTACTGTTTCTCGTTTATTCATTAAACAAGAGCTGAACATTATTGGCCATAACAGTTTTTAAATGTATTAATACTCTCGGTGGCATTAATCTACTGGAAAAGTGGTTTAGACAGAGGATATGATGAATGTTAACAAAGCAAATTCTTTCTTGTCTTGTTCCCATATAATTTTAAGCCAGTGTATTCTGTGGTGTTTGCCTTCTATGCGGTGCTTGTGAGACTGCATCTGGAGCACTGTTCCCAGTTTGGGGCTCTCCAGTACAAGGAATACAAAACAGATGGAAAGGTGGAGAGAATATGGTGTGCATAGCTTTAAAAGGACGAGCAGGGGATGGATTACTTGAAAAGCTGAGGTTTCACTCAATCCAACCTATTCTTTAATTCTGGGGGTTTATTCACTGTCTGGCTGGTGGTGGTGGTGGTGGTGGTGATGGGAAAAAGTCTGGGTTTAACTTCATCAAATAGTTAAATGGCTACATGTTTTCATAAAACACTAACTTTATCTGTGAGAGCAAAACAACCTATTGTATGTCCCAGTTTCAGCAATTTCAGTTTTCAAGTGAACCGATCTTTGTACAGACATGCCTCTGGAGTCTCCTTCCACCTCACATTTGCTGACCGAGCACCACTCGAATTTGGGGAGGCAACCAGGGCAGAATGAAGTAAAGTTTGTGTACCTGTATCATTATTTGGATTATGCTATTTTTTTATAATATTCAAGCTGGCTTTCCCAAACGTAAGAGTCCAGCCTCTGGTTTCCAAAGCAGTTCCAAGCACCACCAGCGCTTTCTGCATGTCTGGTCCTTTCTAGCCCAGATAGCCTTCTCCCCAGGTTCAGCAGCCATCCATTCTTTACCTCCAGCCCCTACACACCTCCACAAAAATCCCCTGCCTCCCTCTGTCCTGCCTTGCTCTTCAAAAGCTGCTTAAGACCTGTTTCTGTTAGAAGTGGAAATGCAGATGCTGCGGTTCATCAGGTCCATCTCAACTCCACTGCCCAAATCATTGCACAGGTTGGGTGAAGGGGGATCAGAAGGATATAAAAGAAATACCTGCTCCATCAAATGGCTTCTTGTCCCTTTTTGGAAAGTGTGTACCGGCATTAACCTCACCGGCTAGCAGTGGCATTCCAGAGAGGATTTTTAGTTGGTAAATGACAAGATAAGGAAGAAGAAAAGATAGGTGGAAAGGTAAAAGTAAGGAATTTCTCTGCCAGGATACAACTTCCTTCCCACCTCTCCGCTTGGTAACAGTGGATACAGAAATACCTAAGGCAGTCTTCCTACGTTAACTTGAGCTGCAGAAGCAAATAAGTGTATTACAGTATGCTCAGTGTGAAAAGCTCTTTAAGAGAAGCCAGGTAAATTAGCTCAGGCAGACTGTCTCGCTGGCATGGCTATGCTCTCATTATCCTCATATCTCTGTACAGGTTATTGCACAGTACAGATATACCCAGAGGTACTCTACGGTAATGTTTTCAATTCAGTCCGAAGATCCCAAACCCAGCATTGTGACCTGATTTCAAGATAGATTTTTCCTCCACATACGTTGTTTTTAACGTTATGGTGGGTTCTCATAGAAAGGTGGGTTTTTTTGAAATACAGCTTCTGAACAAGGCGTTTGAAAGAAGTGGACTGACACTGAGAATTCAGATCAATAAGGAGCTCTGCAGAGAACAATGGATAGGAAAAAGAAGTTTGTCTCTGTTCTGCTGCAGATCAAGTGGGTAAGGTATCGATTTTTGCCCTCAGCACAGTATGACCTCAGAGTGAATTGTATTACAGTACAAAGCCCAGTGGCTCAGACCTCTCTTTGGATGGTATGCATTTTCTGGCAGAGTACAGAATATGAGTGGGAAAGTGGGTAATGACTATTAATAAAATGAAATAAAATAAAATAAAATAAATTAAAATAAAATAAAATGTTAGCACTGGAAACATGTCTGGTAACAAATGCTGCTTCTCCAGACTGTTGCTCATCCATCTCAGTGACATCCCCCTCCAGAACTAATCCTGCAATTACATGAATGTTTGCTTAACTAAACACAAAATATCTTTCTGCTGAATTGAGGAGCAGAGGATTCCTGGACTTACACATTCAGCAAAGAAAAATTGAAGCAACTTGGCCAAGCGCAATAATCTTTTGATGGATACATTCAGCAAACAATAGGCTTCTGCATAGTGTTTACCATCAGCCTCAGGGGTACATGATCTACGCGGCTGATGCTTCAGGCTGCATCATTAAGATAAAATAAACTCAGATGCAGCTTCTTACATCCACTGTCTTCCTTAATGTTTAAATACTAAGGGGAGCAGATAAACTGCTAAGAAGTGGCTGCCTCTTTGAAGCCTTTCTAATGCCAGGAGGCCCCAAAAGACTGCAGGAGAAAAGATCTGCAGGTGGGGAAAAAAAGAAATAGGTAATTCAACACATGAGGAGACAGATCACAGAGAAGGAGCTAACGTGATGGCAGAAATAAACCACTCATTTTTTTCATGACAATAGCTATTGTATTTTTAAATATTTTCTATAAAGATAGGCTTCATTTTTTTTTCAGCATAAAGAAATAATCCTTCTTGCTTATTTTCTTTTTCCTATAAAAGCCAGTTCTTGTACAATGCTGAAACACTGATCCCAGTCCTCCCCAAGGTTTGCGGCATGTGATTTTCATTTTCCATTGAAAAACAGAAAAAAATTGGATAATTTGCATTTCTAAAACACCCCTTAAAATGTCACCAGCCATAAGACAGCTGCAAACACCTGTTGTATGAAACAGGGGAAAAAAAGTTAAAAGGTCACCCGGTTCCTTTTGGTCTGTGGAAATCGCATGGGAAGATGAAGCAGCCAGTGGATGAAATATATGGACAGTCATCCTCAAAATAGGAGCCTAATCTTTTCTCTTGGGTAGGACCCCCTGGCCAGAGTTTTAGGTGTAGGTTTTTTCCTTCATTGCATTCAGGTTCAAGTAGAAAGGTTTCACTTTGTATGTCTTTTATCTGCTCTTTAAGGCATCTCCTGAGTAGGTCAGATCTCTAGCTGAGGCAGAGACTGTTTCTTGTGTATCAGAGAATATCACTTAGGGACTCTCCATCTTGAACATGGCACATTTTCCCTCCATTAGTAAGCATACCAGTGCTTGCTGAGAGATTTGTACACTCTTCCTGGGCTTTTGCCTTTTTGGAGATTATACTACCAGTAGAGCCTACCATGTGTTAGGGGGACAAACTATGATTTAAGAGGGCTTTTCCACCTTGAATGTTTATCATCTGTCACTACTCTTTAACAGAGTTGATCTTTAAAACCCTACTCAAACCATTGCTACAGCCAGTCAGGGGTAATAATTTCTAATCAAACAAGACTGGCATATAAAATGGGATATAGATTTTATAAGATGCTCACTCTGTATCAGTATGTCAAAAATACTCATAATTGGATCAACTCAGAAATGGATTATAGCATTTTTGCAGAGTTGGCTGAAAAGATCAGGAAGATCCTTATGTAGTCTTTGACTCAAGGACAGTTTATGTAAAGTTCTGATTAACTGGAAGTTGAAAACTTTTAATACTATAGGGCTGACCTATGGTCCCAATTCCAGCTACCTTCAGTGAGCATTACCTACATGGGAAGAAGAGAGTTCCCTTTCATTAGCAGTTTCTGCAACAACTGCCTCTATATTACTCTACCAAAAGCAATTTTAGAAAGCCAGTTGTCTTACAAAGAACACCTCAATCTAGTATATATTAGAAATGTTAGATTTAAGTCCTATCCATCATGTGAAGTTTTGATATAGCTATTACAACAGTACTCTACTTTTTTCTCTCTAGCTGCAAGGTATAATCAACATAAAGATTTATAGATTTATTTCTCCAATTATATGGAGGGGAAGTTCACAATTGTGAATTATGAACATGAAACTCCCTGTATACTAACAAGGAAACTGGTCTGGTAGACTTTACCCATGAGAAAAACAGTAAGAAGCCATCTTTCTTTTTCATACTTATTTATTACTGTCTAATATGTTTGAGATACCATCTGAAATAATCATGTCTGGAGAGTCTCAAGGACTTCGCAAAAATGGCTAAAAATGTGTTTTGGGTTTTGTATTTCTGAATGAGTGTCCAGCGTTCATTCACTACAGAGCTTAGATCATACCATTTCATTCCCTCCCCAAGCTAGCTAAGACAACTAAATCAAGGAATCTACAACACTTTCTTCACTGAGCCCTGCAAAACTACTTTTATTTTCTTTTTTTTTTAGACCAATAAACAGAAAATGTGATGCTTTTCAAAAGTTTGACACAAAAAGGCTGTCAGAAGAGACAGCTAAAATGCCAGTTGTCTATAAGTAAGCCTGCTGGGAAAAAAATGAGTGTTTTCAGATGGTGTGTGCATATGGAAGCCTTACCATTAGTGTGCATGTTTCCCAGAATTGCTCCTGCAGAAGTTAAAGACAATTGCATAAACTGAAGGAGTGATAATCTGGGGGAAGAACATTAAACTCTGTTTATCCAAATAGGACAACTTCTCATCATCTATAGCTTGGGCATAGAAACTTACTCCTTCAGACAAAGTCTGTTCTGGAGTTTTAAACTTACTTTAATATATAGATTCAGCCACAAGAGCCTGCGTCTGATTTCTAGTGGCTTAGCCTCAGGTGGTCCTCAAATTTTAGTCAAAAAAAGCAAGACTGCTCATATTTAAATGGGCAGGTACACCGTCTTTATGGCAGAAAGTCCATACTGTAGCCAAGCTTTTATATGCTGTTTTTCATTTTCATTCCCCACCTGCAAAAATCAGTTCAGGTCAGCTTGACCTCAGGTTAATTGCCAGTCATAGACACAAGATGCACATTGCTTTTTATCGCAGCTTAGTTTAAAGTACTTGGGTATTAAATTCCTGCGGAAATCTGACACATGCCTCATAAAATGTCATGAAACACATTTTATACCCCAGTGCCAGGTACTATCTAATTATCTAAGATGACAGCCTCTTCCCAAAGGGGTTATTCAAGGAAAAGATAACCACGGAGCTGGAAAAGGTTCAACAGACAAGCTTTTCATTTAAATGTGACTGTTGTTATAAATGTGGTAGTTTCCTAACTTTCCCTACACTAAGCTACTAGTGATTATATAGTGTTTTTAAGTCATCTCGGTAACTGTAGAGCTCCATTTCCCAAAATATTTAATACAGGAATTGGTTCATTATCTTCTCAAGTCTCATGTATTTTCTCAATGTTAAAGAAGCCCTCATATTTCTCATCTCAGCCTCTTGTTACCGAAATGAATCTCAAGACAGAGGCTTGCAGCAGTTTCAAGAAGGTAGGTGGGACATGTAAGGAGGACATATGGAAGAAGTAATGAGGTTTGGGAGCTGTACACATTTTATCAAATTTAACTTCACCCTAAAGTTTTACACATTCATCTGGGTCCTATTTCGTGTTTTAGAATTAGGCCAATACGGTCTTTTCACCACATCCTTCAGATCAACCCTCACACACATCCCTGTTCTTCATTTCTCCAGCTCAAGTTCAACATAAGATACAGCCTTAAGAGAAGAAAAACATTTCAAAATACTAGCAGCCTGTTTTGAGCTGGTTCATCTGTGTTTTCTCAGTGACAAACTGCTTCCAGAAGTTTAGGCACTTCTCTGCCGAGCTCTGCACAAGCACCCTGTGCTACTAATTTACTGCAATTGTCTCCACTCTTAAGCTCTTATACAGATGGCTGTTTTGATCCAAATGGTGATGATTAAGATCCTGAAGTCAATTTTCTTTTTTTCAGGTCTTGACGGTTCCTGAATGAAGTGAGGAACATCATGAAAGCAGCCTTGTGCAAAGATATTGGGGTAGGGGGTGGAGGGGAGGGAAGAGAAAGAAAGACAGAGGAGGAAAACAACCTTTTTAGTAGTGTTAAAAGATGAACTTTTGAAACATTCCTGACTTCTCTGAGCTTTTTAAAAAGAATCCTTTAGAGTACGTGCTTGAACATGTTGCAACTGAAAATTACCATTGCTTGACCCCGTCAAGACGTCTGCTGAGTTTTTGTTATGTTTGATGAACTCTTCTTTGAAATGTCCTCAACAGGCCTAATAGTATTTGGAAATAATTGGGCTCCATGTTACTTCTTCCTAGAAGTTAGCCTAGTTTTGTCCTTACTTCACTTCTTATCGGTCTTCATTATTTGCTCTCCTGAATCACAGCGCAAACTCTCTTTTTAATAGTTCCAGCATTAGGAAATGCTCCTATTGGTAAGAAACTAGTCTATGAGAGCCGTTGCAGTAATCATCTAGTGTCACCTCATGTGTTATCCTGTTCATCTTCAGTTCTACCTTGTTTCTTGACTAAGTTAATGATATCATGAGGGTGGGGGTTTTTTACATGTATAAAAATGTAATCTCCCATTAGGAGAAGGTTGAGAAACAAGGTCTGAAGAAATATGCTCAGTGTAATGGTTCTTAGCAATATAGGCAATGCTGATTTCATTCCCAGGACTGTTCTCACTAAAAGTCAAGACAAAGGTGGGTGAAGTTGTAACTGGGAGAAACCTGAAAGAATGTGGAAGGTAATTTCTGTAGGGGCCTTCCACCACAGCATCTCGTTCTCCACGTACTTGTTCCCCATCGGTGGCACCAGCATCCAGCCAGGTTTTCCAAGGCACTAGAGCAGGGGTCCTCAAACTATGGCCCGCGGGCTGGGTACGGCCCCCCAGGGTCCTCAATCCAGCCCCTGATATTTACAGAACCCCCCCGCCACCCACCCCCACCCCCACCCCACCCCCGGGCAGGGGTTGGGGGGGGAAACCAAGCAGCCGCAGATGACTGCCTGACACTTCATCCGCGCGCCGGCCCCCTGGTTAAAAAGTTTGAGGACCCCTGCACTACAGTATCCAAAGCCAATAGATACATGTTCCCTATCACAAAGCTGTTTACTTTGCTTACAACTAGAACCAGCCCTATGAAATTATAACTCATAGCTTAACCCTGAACTCTTAGGAGCAAAAACCTCCACAGCGTTGAATGGGGTTTGAGCTGACATTATTTCTTCTCTTCTCGCATAGCAATGGAGTGCTGTTGTAAATTATTGGTCCTGGCAGTGGGGGATACCAGACTGACAAACCAGTCTTTTATCTTGTTTTTCCTCAAGTTGTTCCAGCAGTGGTTTTGCAACTGTTACAGAGAATTGTTTTCTCTTATCATTTTCAGCAGAAATGACAGGCTGGTCTTTTTCCATATCATTAATATCATTCTTGCCCATGGCAGTATGCACTGTGCAAAATGAAACTTTCATTAGTCTGGAGTTGGAGGACGTATGTTTTCTCACGTTGTATCCAACAGAAGTGGGGCTGGGTTTTATCCAAAGCCATTCATAATGTCCTGTATTCTTTGTCACAGTGTGCCCTGGCTTCGTGGTTCTGTTTCAAACTGCAGCTATCACAGCTCTCCATCCCCAGCACGTCCTGCATGACTGCATCTAACATTGTCAGGGGGATTTCACTGTGAAATGGGAGAATGACACATGCGCTCAGAATAGGCATCATATCCCTATTCTAATTTTTCCACTTTGCATATGTCATGAATAGTTGTGTGAGGTTTTTTTGTATTGCAGTTAGATCTACAATGTGTAGGGGAATCAGGGATTCCTTAGGGTTGCTAGAAATGCTGAGAATCAGTTTGGTCCTATTGGAATGATGTAGGTCCTTCATTCTAAAAATCAAATACCTTGTTTTCATTTTGAACTACATAAAAAAAAAAATAAAGCAAAGTACAAGGTCATTTTGAATTGTAAAACTGACACAGTTCCACTTTAAGCAGAATTAAAAGTAATTCCAAAATTGATATTTTGATTTATTATTTTATCATGGTGACTTCCTTTCAAACAGTGGCAAAACCAAAAAATGCTATTAACTTTGCATTTATAAGCAAATTAGTTGGTGAAATTTGGGCCATGTTTCTGTACAGCTAAGACTACTCTTAATTAAAATCACTTGTATTAATGACACTTTTTACCATTCTGTTTTAAGGATCCTGTTATTCTGACTTCTGAGAACTTGTAGAGCATGTTACCATCCCTGTCCTGGGACATCAATGTTTAAACAGGAAGACTTACTTTCCAGTCTTTTACTATCAGGGGACTGAAACGGAGAAATTCAGATATTGTTCAATAAAAATCTTAGGTGCTGTAAGATTGCTGTTGCTGCACATAAATTTCAGAAGTATGGCCTGCAAAATGGATCCCAGAAGCAAGGTATGTCAGGTACTTACCATTCCCACAGCAGATGGGGAAAGAGGCCCCAGACAAACAACCTGATCAGTTCAGAGAGGCTTAAAATAAAAGCAGCTGATGAGCAAGATAAATTTATCTCAGCTCAGCCAGGCAATTGAATGAAAGGCTCCAGGAGGTATCTCTGATCACTTGGGGATGTCCACCTGAGTCCTGAGATAAAAGTGTTCATGGCTACACCTATAGTTCCAAGACCTCAGCAAGCACCAGGTAGTTAATGGTTACCTGAAGTGTAGAAGCCATCAGGTGATGAAACTGGGATGTCCCTTCTCTGGCGGGTCCAAGGGGCTGGTATGTGGACCCACAATGAATATTTGAGGAGCTCCCTGTAAGGTGGGCAACCTGGGCTGGAGTCCCAGAAGGACATGGAGGGAGTTGAGCCCCAGTTAGAATTAACATGGTAATCAGGTGTTTTCTATAAATGGTAA
Source organism: Falco cherrug (assembly GCF_023634085.1). Lineage (NCBI taxonomy): Eukaryota > Metazoa > Chordata > Aves > Falconiformes > Falconidae > Falco > Falco cherrug. The sequence continues at coordinate 42,082,299 of NC_073697.1, read as the reverse complement.
GAACACACATTTCAAAAGAAAGTGAAGATACCTTTATACTTCAAGGAATGCTGAGTTCTGCCAGTGTATGGGTCATGCTCCAAGACTACCTTTGTTTTGACTGCCCCTCAGAAAACTTCTGTGGAGAAATGCCTAATTTTGGGGTGCTTGGTATCAAGAAGATCACCGAGAAGCAAAAATCCTTTAAATGGCCCAGATTTCTTTACTTTTCCCTTCTTCCTTATTCTGTGTTCTATCTTTCTCTCTATTTTTTTTTAATTTATTTTTTTTCCTGGCTCAAGGCATTCACAATTTATGCAAACTTGGTGTAAGTCATGGCAGAAACTTATTTCAGATTACTTATTCTATGTGGCTGGTTGAGCATGCCAAGGATTTCTGTTGAGCAGATTTGTATGTGTCTGTGCATGCATGTGGAAAAGGGAAGGGAGAGTTTGCGTTGCAGTCAGTGCAAGCAGGACCAAGCCAGACATCTGATTTGCACCAAAAAAAACCAACCCAACCAACCAACCAAAAAAAAAGAAAAAAAATTAAGGAAATATCTGGTCCTCTGGGTGCAAAAATATAGCGAAGAAAATGAAGGATTTTTCTCTACAGCTGAGCAAATTTCTAATTTGTGTATTTTACAGGAGGGATAAAGTGTTGCTTACTAAACTATCCTATAGTTTCCTCAAAAAATTGTTCTGAAATATACAATTTTATAGCACCATTCCAGTTAGGATTTCCCAAAAGCTTTACAACATTTCCCAAATAGTTGAGTTTCACCCCCATTTTCCTAATGAATAAACTGAGACCTAAAGATGCTGGCTGACCTGGTGCTAGAAAAAAACATGCAGGTCCGCAGCAAATCGTGGAATAAACCCCCATGAATGTCACAGCCCATGCAATAACCAATAATTAATGTTTAAGATGATCAAGGAGGAAAAAATATCCACTTTATCCCAATGCATGGGCCTGTCTATCTGTGCACTAAATAATTACACTATTATGACTGTCTTTCCATCAGGATAGGTCTTATTTAGCAGAAGGAAGAGAATAGGATCTAATGTTTATACCCACATTCAGTGAAGTAGGCTTTCACCATCTGTGAAGTTAATGTAACAAAACAACATTTTCACATGCCATTTACTTTTAATTTCTCTTCTGTTTTTAAAAATGTAGTCTAATTAAAGAAAGGATTGTGAAGGAGAAGAGCAGGAGGTGAAGAAATCTACATGCAGAGCTTGAAAGCAACATATTGTAATTTGAGATTAGAAGAGGAAGAGATGAATTTGCATGATGGTGCCTTTCATATTTATTCAGTTAGAAAAGTGTTTATTGAATGCTTTAGGTGAAGAATAATGATTACAGACACACTCAGAATCTCAGCTCAAAATAACCAAGTAAAATGTACTCTCTCCTTAAATGGAGTATGTTCAAAAGTCATAGGTCACCTTGTACTTTTCTCAGATCATATGCTAGAGGTGTCCCAAGAAGCACCACATCTGTTTTATAATCCTTCAAATATTTATTTTCCAAAAGTACTTTAGCACATACCCTTATTTATATGTGTTGAAGTTAAAAATTAATTAATGTGTTTTGCTAGACCAAAACCTTTGGTTTCTACAATTGGACAAGGAAAACTGAATCCAAAAAGGAAAATCAGAAAGGGTGATATACAATATATAATAATATTGTGAAAACTGGCCAGAGCCACAAAAATGTGATCTTGGCAACTGTAAGGTTCATTAGTAGCAAGTAAAAAAACAAGAAAAATGTTCATGCTGCTTCAACAGAACGTGGGTGTTGTCAACAGATAATGCCAAGAGGTCATGATGCTTAATGCCTTTTTTGCTTCAGACTTCACTGAAATAATTAGCCCTGGCCAGATACACTAATAAAACTCACAGAGAGCAGAAAGGCCAACACAGCTAATGCAAGAGGCAACTAAGACTAGAGATTGAAAATAGGTAGACAGTGGTGGGAGGTATTAAAAGTTCCCATCTAACTTTGTATTATTTCGTTACCTTCAAATAGAGAACTGGTTAAAATAATTTCCAGAAAGCTAGTGCTTTCACTGTAGAAAGGATACCTGAAGCCCCAGTAACTGGAAAAGAAAAAGACCCTCAAACAAAAACATATTGACTGTCTTTTTAAGAGAGCTAAGCACAGCACTAAGGAATTATAATCATCTATCTTAATCTCCAGCTGCTAAAAGCAACAACAACAACAAAAAAGGCCAGTACAGAACAAACAATTGGCAGACACCTAAATCAGGAGTTTAGTAGCTAACATGGATCCATCCTGATAAAAAAAATGTTTCAGACTAATCTATTTTCTTTTCAAGATACAGTAATAGTCCTTAAGGCAAAAGTAGTTGATATTGTGTCTTGACTTGAATGAAGCTTTTTTGTATTATCCTATATAACATCCTCAGTGGTAAGGTGTGAAAGCATTAGCTGGGTGTACAGAGGGTAGACCTGTTCTACGGAGGGTACAAAAAGAGCTGAAAACCTGTCCTCTAATGATTAGAGGTTGATCACCAGTTCAGACAGAGCCACATGGCACCATAACTCTCTTGGGTTTGGTGCTATTACATACATTCAGTAATCTTGACTAATAAAAAAGCATGACTTCATGTTTGTAGACAACCTAAATTTTGTAGCAAAAACAGACTGTCAGCATACTGGAGGGGATCAGTAGGATTCTGAATATCCTCAATAAACAGGGAATCATGGTACTATTTATTACAAATAAGTGCAAATTTCTACATTTGACATTGATAATCCTCTTTATAAATGCAGAATAAGGAAAACTGGTTAGAAAGCAAATCCACTGAAAAGAGATTTACTGAACTTCAAATTGACAACCATTAAAGAAAACTCACAATGGGAAAAAAAACCACGTTTCTGGAGAAGTACAAACTTTATACTGAGTTGTATAGACATGAGTGGTATCTATAAGACAGAAGAAATTCTCCTTCTGTCCCTTTATAAAGCCAGATCTGGGATGCTCTGACCTTGATTTGAATGTTGCACCTCAATAAAGGTGTGCCTTTCCCCTCTGTTCCAGAGGAAAGCAAAGAGAAATATCAGAAGTTTTGAAAATACACACCAAAAGGAAAAATTGAAGGAACTGCAGTGATTTAGCCTAGAGAACAGTAGGTGAGACTGTGGCGAGGATCTTCAGAAACCTAAGAGGAAACTACAAAGGCAAAATACTGTTTTTTCATATACACAGAGATAAGACAAGCTATTAAGAATAATTTCCAGCTAAGCAGATCCTTGAGTGTAAGAGGTAAACTAAATTATCACTATAAGATCTATTTGTACTTTTATTTTCTATTTTGACTTCCTAGAAGGGGGCAGAATTTTATTTTTGGGGGAGTGGTGTTAAACATATATAAAATCTTTCTTTTTTTGATGGTTTTGGGGATCACTTTTGACAGAAAACTTAGTAATATGCAACATAAAAGGAACACTGCACCACTGTACTCCTCCTCTAGGAGTCCACATCACTTCTTCCAAATGTGAGGGAAATTAATTTAGTAACTCTTTCGGACCTAATTATTAGTCAGCTGCTTTGGAAATTCTTTCACTCGCCTACATTTTAAGTTGCGGTGGATTTCTCCAGGGCTTGCAATAAATCCATAGATGATGGCAATTTAACACTGGGATGCATTGTTAAAACAGCACGAAACCCAGGGCAGTTACACAACCAACAACTTTCGTTCCACAGGCATCATATGGCATAAATAATGGCCGTTTTATTCTTAGCAATATGTAAGCCAGATTGCAGATGCTTTACTTGCAGTTTTGAATGCTTACTCCCATGGGCCAAGGCATTTAGAAATCTGGCACTTTCATGCCACTGTGATATTTCTACCAGGCTCCTCAGGAAATCTGACATCATGTTTTGTGACATATCTTGCAGATAGCATTTTCTTTTCAATTGCTCACCCAAATGTTCACTGCCTGCTATACACAACGCAATTTAATATTGCAAGCTGCTTCTATACCCCGCTGTTAAGATGTAATTTGTTCTTTGGGTTTCTTCTGTAAAAAGCTGGTGACGTTCATTTCTAATGATCAAATTAGAGAAGAAACTCAGAAGTAAAGTTTACAATTAGACTAGGAATTTAATAAACATCAAAGAATTTACAGCAGCCACTTTTTAAAACCAAAGATTAAAAAAATTTCTAGAATGTATGTGGGATTGAATAACCATTCTTGCACTCATAGTGAATGCTCCAGAAATTATAGATGAGAGAAATATCTAACAATTCTCAATTACAGAAACAAACAAACAAACAAACAAAAAAAACCCCCACTAACTGTGCAAATGTTTTTAATTATGTGGCAAATATTGTAATCACCATAACAAGAATGGAAAGAAGCAAAGATACAGCCACTTCAATTTATAAAAACACAGAAAACAGAACTAGTTCATCATCTGAAAGCAAATGAGTAAATGAAATTCCAAGCGATATCGAGATTAAAAAAAATTAATTATATGTTACAAGATTACTATGAGTCAAGAGGAACAGTTCATTTAGCTGAAACCAAAGAAGCCTTAATACAATTTTCATATTTGGAATTGTCCTGCTACTTTTTGTTTTAGCCACAGCAAAGGGATCTTTCTGGGAATTCTCTACACCTTGATGACTAGACCTGAAATGGGAAAGTAAATGCATGAAACAAAGATTTGCTCATCAGGTGACAAAACTATGTCATTTGATCCCATGTTATAAAGTCCCTTGGGTTTGACAACTATACTAAAAGAAGCTGAGCACAACTCATCAATCTGGAATTTATTGCTTGTCCTGATTTTTGCTGACACTATAGAAGAAGCTATAGAAGACTATTTGAAGTCTGTGAAGTTTTAAGGAATAATTACTTGAAGCTCCACTTCTTCATTTTGTAGTCGTCCCTTTTCTTTACAAAGAGGCTTGCAAGGAAGTGAAGCTCCAGCTCCGGATTTACAGGGGCTAATTGTGAGCTGTGGTGCCGTTCAATACCTTTCTGCTCTGACAGTTGTGGGTAGGTAGGCACATTATGTATGTTTTTGAAGAGACGAATGGGCAATGAACTACTGTAGCATTCAAATACCAGATCCCTTGTCTGGTGCATGTTGCACGTATCCTATTGTGGCATAACACTAAGTGAAGCTCGGTGGACAGGTAACAGTGTTTCAAGATATAAAAATATCTATATTTTATATAAATATAAAAAAGATATTAAAAAAAGGAGAAAGCTCAAACTCAGAGGTGAACTTTTCTGTAGTACCTTCTGCATTTTCTGTATATATAGTATATTCTGTATTTTAGAAGGTATCTGCTAAGCCTGTGCCTTTTCTGCAAGGTGGTGGGAGGAAAAGAAGGCTTTACTCTTTACTCACATTTTGTGAGGGGAAAAAACTATGTCAGAACAAGGCCAGATGCTGAACCAAACATCCTTCCCTCCTATTCTAGATGATACAGAATATTTCTTTCCCTGCACATTGACTTTTACTGTTTCAGGGAAAAAAAAACAAACAAATAAACAAAAAAACAACTTAGTGATCACAGAAAAAAAGTCCCGAATGCCAGTGAGGGACAAAGAAAGGGTCAGGGCATGGTTATCACACTGCCACTTATTTTGCCAGCATCCCAGTCTTCAAAGAAATTGCCTGTCCCATGGCTTGGCAGAAGAGATGATAGAAGCAAGCAGGGCTGGCTCTGATGAGAACAGGCTGTGATCACTCTCTTCAGACATTTCCAAGCAACTGGAGCCACGATGGAGACCTTCAGGCTCATGGTTCCACATGACGTAGTGCAGGGGTGTTCAAAGTAACATATTTTGGTCCAGCACTGCCACATACCCCAGACAATTACCCTGCATGGACATGGGGCTGTACCACAGTTACACCTTTGCATTGCCCACAGCCTACATCCCCTGCAGCATCCAGTCCAGCCTCACAGGCCAGCAGTCAGAGGGAGTTGTGTATTTTTGCCTTCAACTGAATTAAGCAGTAAATTCATCTTCAGCTCTTGACTTCAGTTTGGCTGGAAGCAGGAACATGCTCCCAGGTCTCTCATCTAACCCTAATAACATTAAATATTTACTAGGCCAAATGAAGACTGAGATTTGCTCTGCAATGCAGCTTCAGATGTTTCTCCTAGGCAGCAGAAGATTCCGGCACAAGTCCCTTTGCCAACTAATATTTAATTAGTTCTAGCTGGAAGAAGAAAGACCAAGAGTTCCCCATTTCACAGTAACGTATACCTCAGGGGCTGAGGCACAGACCCAGCAGGTAGGAGGCATTCCAACAAGTTTGCACTCTTTTGGGGGGGATTTTTTTGGGGTTTTTTGTTTGTTTGGGTTTTGTTTTTTGGTTTTTTTGTATCCAGCTACAGGAGTTAAAAATAAACCTAGCTTTGCACCAGCTTTTAGATTTGAAGTAACAAAAAGCGGGCAAAATGACAGCCTGGGAAATTTTACTGACTTTTTAATACAACCTCTTTGTAGCAGTTTGACACCTGCCGCCTTCTACCCTGGTACTGTGTAGGAAGAACAGGCACTAAACTCAGATTTGTTGAATCTATCAGATAACTGGAGGCCTAACGGCAGTGCTGAGTTTAAGCCTTCTTTGTGTATCTTGCAGAAAATACTTGTCCTTAGATGCTTTTCTCTTGGGAGAGCTCAGGAGTTCTTGTTACCAGTGCTCGTAGCAAAGAGAAGTCTGCAAGTTTCTTTAAACAAAGAAATAACTGTAACAAGCTTCATTTTTGCTACTTATTTCCTGATACCCCTTTACATACTGACCCGGATCTTTTGCTAAACACATCAACGTTACAAGAAGTCTTGGGGTCACAGCCTGAGACCCACTGTACAGGCATGTGCAACAAGCATCTTGCTTCCAATATTTTATATTCCCAGTAGGAAAGAAACAAAGATGGTGTTGTTATGACATGCACACACATGTTATGACTATACACACACAGGAACCATACCTGACAACACTAGAAAAAAAGAAGGGGTGATACCCACTGGTCTCTACAGATTTTTTCTAGCAAAAACACCTGTGTGCCCAGAATATTGATCTGAGTATATATAAATGAGGATGGAGGCATCAGAACAACTAAGTTGTTGTGGGGTTTTTTAAGATAAAAGTACAGAATAATCATGTTTCCAAGATCCTGGATCTCCAGCAATCTGGATGAATCACTTCCTCCACAACAGGGCAACACGTGACACACAGAAGTAACAGCCTGCAATTGGGAATAGGCAAGCTGGGACACAAAAGGAGTGGAAGGTGGGAAGTGCAACATTTCTATAGCAGCGCAAAAGAAGTTTGCAAAACTATTTCAGTTCTTTGGTGGTGAAAATCTCTAGTGTTCATCACAGCTGTTTCTACAGCTTCTTCAAGAAGCTGGTTTGCTAAACAAGCTAATGGACAGAACCTGGTGAAAGGTCCCAAACACACAGACAATAAGTCAGACTAGCAAGATTAATGCTTACATTCTCCTCTTGTCAAAAGACTGTGGTATAACTCAATATTGGAAATATGCCTGTCCTTTGTAGCCCCTCTGAAGTTCCATTGCTTTATTCAGTTTGGGTGGGTAAGGATACAGTGGGAAAGTTTAAAAAGAAACAGATGGATTTTTTTTTTTTTAAAGTTGTTTGTAACACATTTTCACAGCTGGTAGCAGGAAGCTGTGATTTTATAACTATTACAAATGACTCACAGGCAGAGGAAAAGCATAGCATTTAGAAGTGAGGTTGCAAACTGGCCAGCAGAACATGTGATGAAACTTCATTAAAAAGTGATTAGATGGTCAATTTATCAGTAAATAAATTATTTTTCCACAAAAAAGTCCTGTTAAAACTATATGACCAGTATATTCAATTACCTTTCAGAGTAAATGTAGTCTATTTTACAAGACTTTTCCCCAGAAATAAAAGAAAAAGGAAGCTACAACTGAATAGAAAATAGTGCCCTAGGCATTTCAACCTGTCTCTGGGTCTTCTAGGCTCATTTATGTGCTTTTCAATGCTCATTTCACTGAAATTCCAATCTTTCACACTGTTAAAGGTAAATGGGCATCTGATAATGACAGCAACATAGCAATTGCAGATACCCAGAACTTGTCTATGATTCATCAACTTCAGAATGGCAAGGATGATTTCAGTCCCATTTGCAAATAACATATCTTTTCCAGAATCCAGATGAACTGAGGTGACTCACAGTGACCAAGGATCCCATACCCTACTGGCAGACATGACTTTGAGTTTAGAAAGTCTCATCAGAGATGAAATACTGGGCATTTCTCTATTGTTGCTAGGAGAATAAATATGGTGCAAGTACATTTTGTGAGCTTCAAAGTGCATTTTGGATCAGAAAAGAAGTTCTGGGGTTCTAGAAAAAAGTCCTTTGGTTGGATAGGATTGCAAGTTTGGGCCAGCACTTTGTAGATGTGAAAGTCAGCATTTCAAATAGCTCCCAGGGAAAACTAACAATGAGCAATCATCCAGCTGTTTTATCTGACCGCAGGGCTACTCTTCATTAGAAGATGTTTACTTTCTTACTGTTCTTGCTTGAGCTCATCCAGGTACTTTATAAAGAAGCACTTGCCTCTTGTGAAGTATTATTCAGGTTTTGGGTTTTTTTTCCCGATCCTTATTATTTGGTTTGTCATTGAATCCATGATCATACCACAGAAAATCTACCTAAAGGAGGGGCTTCTATGAAACACTGATGGTAACCTAAAATGTCTAAGCATGTCAGTCCCTTCTATAAACACAGAAAGACAACACAGAGAATCACATTTCTAAGCCACTTGTTTACAAAAGAAAAAGGACTAGTACTTTAAATTTAATACCTCAATAAAACATTTGTCTTATTTCTCACTACTAAGTCCTTTAGATCAAGAAAAAGAATTAATCTTTACTATCTGGATTATATAGGAACCTTAGTCCCCCAAATCTCACACCTATGAGGTAAATCAACGGGGAAAGCTTTTCTGATAGGCTAATATTTTTTAATATGCCAGAGAGTTCGCAAGGATGGAATTTCCCAGGAATTTTGAATTTATGGGTCTGTTCTCACTGGAGAGACTAAAAAAAAAAAAACCCAACAAAAAAATAGAAAAAATAGAAGGAAGGTAAGGATTGAACATGCAAAATATGTCTCCACATTTTGTACACCCAAGCATTTGTCAAGGACATGGTTTTGTTTGGGTTCCTCTGAGATTCCCTGAAAGATATCCAGGTTTGGATTTTAAAAATAATAAACATATAAGACTGCAAGACCCAAGAAATTGTTTGTGCCAGAATCCAGTTCTTGGCCGTCATTAGCAAATGTAGATTTCTTCTTCTAGACACATAAGAAGTTGCTCAGAAATATTAAATATTCATATTCATAGAAATGGGCAAAGATTCTTGAAACTGATTTGTTTTAATTTATTTGGCTCATCCCTAGTGGGAGCAGTGCAATATTGACAGCATATCCTCCCGCTACTCATGAACACAACTGGTGTTCTGTTTGAGAAAAGAGAAAATATAAACAGATTCTGTGTTATTGCAGTGATTTGGCAAAATTAAAAGTCTTCAAATGACTATGGGAGAAAGTGTTGCAGTAGAGACATTAGGAAGTTTCACAAATAGTACAGCCTGAGCCTGCATGAATTTGGGCTGGGTTGACTTTCCTCTGTGACCAAAGTGCAAGAAGGCATTTTAGGCTGATAGCGCTCTGAGATGAACAGTTTGCCTCAGGATAGAGTTTTCTTGTTCTTCTCAAGGGATCTTACTCAGGATGGCAATGATGTGAGTATCAAAGCTTGGTGAGTAAATGTCCTTGAAGGGCTTTTTCCTCAGCTGACCTCTAAGACACCTTGTCCCATTTAGACTGAACATAAAGGGAAATGCTTAATATACCCTGAGCAGAGGGAACAGCTGCAGATTCCTTGTCTCATATTTAGTAGAAACCAATACAGTGGACACAAATGGCGTTGTGAAAACTAGCTGGATGCAAATGCCTACATTAAGAATAGTTCACTTAAAAGCAAGGCCAGTTCAACACAATTTGACAGATCTAAGGACCTGTATAAGGTCCACTGCAGAGTCAGGACTTTCCATCCTGTTAGCTAATGGCGTAGCCATGGGGTAGCTTTAGGCATATATGAAGGTATGATTGCCCCATTCCATTCTTAAACGGCCCAGTTCAGGGTACCACACACTGGATCCTCAGTGCTCAGCACTGTTGAGACCTCATCTCTGTGTCCAGTTCTTTTCTCCTGAGCAACATACTGGAGTGAACTCAGTGAGGGGCCCTGAAAATGATTAAGGGCTTGGAGCATCTGGCACATGAGGAGATGCTGAGACAGCTAAGGTTCTTCAGCCTCAAGAAGAAAAGGCTTAGGAGCAGATCTTATCAACATGCGTAAGTACCTGATGGGGGGAGTCAGACTTTTCTCAGTGCTGCCACAAGAAGCAATGGGCACAAACTGAAACACAAGAAATTCTATTTAAATACAAGAAAAGCTTTCCTACTGTGAAGGTGATCGAACACTGCAATAGGTTTGCCCAGAGAGGTTGTAGAGTCTCCATCCATGGAGATACTCAAATCCCAACTGGACGTGGTTCTGGGAAACCTGCCCTAACTGATGCTCCTTTGAGCAAGAGGGTTGGGTAAGACAATCTCTAGCGGTCCCTACCAACATCAACACTTCTGTCATTCTGTGGTTTTGTGTCCTTCTAATGGTGTAGCTATTGAATGTTCAGTTTAAGCTTTTAGGCCAGAAGAGTCCAAGCAACAGAGGTCAAAAATGGAGGAAGGAGCAAGGACAAGCAGGTAACTGGCCTAAGGGGTGGGAAGCCGGGGAGCCCTTCCATCTTTTAGGACTCTAGAGCAGACACATTAAAATGCAAAATGAGACTTTTCACTTAAGATGCCATCTGCAGATGCATGCAACATAATCCTAAACTGTGTCTAAGAGTGGAATAGAGCAAAACCAGACACTTGGATACAATTCAGTTGGTAGCATAGAAAAGTAAAAAGTGAAATCTTATTACCCCTCATAAGGCTTTTCATTAAATTTTCCATACCAGGCATAGTACTTGCTTAGATCAGTCCTGTGGTCCATAAGATGCACAATAATAATAGAAACAGCATAATATTCTAGCTCTTTGTAAAGCTGTCCAGGTCCATTGAAATCAATGACAATGTAGCTAAAGTATTGTCACAGTTGTCCTTGTAGCAAACAGGGAGCATGTGCAATTACACGATATGATTGAGAATGGAGTAGGAGAGTTTGGGAGCTGACTTTTAGCATGCAGACAGTAGCAATGAAGCTGCAAGATTTTAATCAACTACACTGTTTTACATGGGCCATGTACGTCATTTGCTTATTTCGGGAATGGCTTATTACTTTGTCTGGTCTACTGTAAACGTTAATGCATGTAAATGCTAATCAAGATTCTTGCTGTGGTTTCCCACCTCACCTAATTGCATCACATTAGAGCTTGTTTGGAAGTTTGCATTCAGAATCACAAATGGGATTGGAACACTTCTCCCTTGTCTCAGCACGGTGGCAGCTGTGCTGCAGAGAAAGAGTGGAAACTAACAGTAGCAAGGCCAATATCTCAGTGAAGCCAGATCCCTTTTTTATGCATATAAATATCCTGCAGAGTTACTTGGAAATGGTCACACACCTCACTCCAGAGCGTATAGCAAAAGTAAGAAACTCCATTAATTTACAACAAGCAATAGAGGATTTGCAGTCACCGCAGGATTTAGATAACTGTGGGATATACAGGAGTCTGTTTATTGAATGTGGCACATTAAAAATACTGTGACCAGACTTCAGGAGGGAAGGAGGGGAGGCAGTATGAGTTTCCTCCTCCTGTGACGAGTTTGGTTTGGCTTGTACCGAAGCCTGAGGAGAAGACCCATTAACTACCATTTGTTTCTCAGTGCAATACTTGGACTTGATGAGAGTAACTACTCCCAAATCACAAGAAAAAAATAATCTCATATTCTCATGTAGCTAGCTAATTGTCTCTCAGTTTCAGTGTGCAACACTTCTGCCAATGGGCCAGTTCTGTAGATTTATTTACTTCTTTTTCATTGGTGTAAGTCCGTATTGTCCAGAAACTTTTCTTGGACGATGGACTTAATGTTTTCTGAAAAGAAAAGAAGATGCTTCTTTCAACATTAAGTGGTTGGTGGTTTTTTTCACGCTTTTCAATGTACCGATGTGATTGGGAAGAAATACCCATGAAACTACTCAGATATTTGGCTGCTCCCTAGCAACTTTCACCTAACAATCCCAACACTTATATATGATACAGTATAAGATATATATAATATTCAATCTATTAAAATTGTCACGAATACTGCTGGTCAGAAATTCTTTGAGATAAGAAATCTTAATCAACAGTGAAACATTTGCATCATATTTACGGTGAAAACTTGCCAGTTTCATATCTCAGAACAGCCTGAGTTTCTGACAACTCATGTGGGGGACTAATTGGGAGATCACGTTCCAGGATTGATGGCCTAAAGACAGACCCTGCTATATGGAAGAGAACTGATAACTCCACTTTCCCTGTCTCCAGCCCCTCAGCATACTCTTCTCTTCAAAAGCTCCCTTGCCCAGGCTTGCTTGGTTTGACTTGGTAAAAGCTGGAAACAAGACACCTGTAACTGCACAGATTCGGAGTCCTCATTTAATTTTTGTTAAACAACCTTCTCTGTTTTTTTCTTTCTTTCACTAAGAATCTGAAAACATCCAATTTTTCATTATCTAAACAGAAACTCTAAATGTTGAGAATGGTTTGTGCTTTCCTATTTGGCAAAAGTGGAAATAGGAGCTCAGATGTATTAAGAAATACAGCCTGGAAAGCATTTAAGTGCTGCTAAAATACACAGGACTTAGGAGCCTAAATATCACTTCAGATTTGGCCCTTGAATATGTTAATGACATCTTTACTGTTTTTCCCCAAATACTTAGCTAGCTACCAAAAGGGAAATTTGGCATTTTATGTATGTTAATGTTACTCACTGAGTTTCTCTGTAAAACTGTCCAAGCCAGAAAGGTTTTGACTATCTGTAATTTTATTACTGATGGAGCCCAGAAATGAGAAAGTACCAGGAGTCCCAGATGTAGAGTTTACCCATTTTTCCTTCTAACATTCCAACTTACTGACATACACTCTCTTGATTCATAACTCAGTACTACAGCACACTGGTCTTATTTTACAGTTTTCTTTACATCCTGGGCTAGTGGCAGGAAAGAAACCACAAGAGGAGGACAGCAGCCTTGCCTCACTTCAACTCTTCACAAAGAGGATGACTGAATGAGTCCTCTAAGTGGGAAATGAACCTCAGGAAGCTCTCCAAAGAGCCAGTTTGAATCCATTCATGTGTTGTGCAGAGGTTCCTGGCATGCCAAAATGATTTGGCATTGAATGAAGAAGACTGGGAGTGAATTAATTTGTGGAGAAAAAATAGTCTTTCTATTGCACCTACTAAATTCAAAGAGTATGGTGAGCATTAGAGAAAGAAAATAAAAGAGGTACTGAAAGGGAGTTGTTTTGCAAGAAGATGAAGGTGTAATAGCCTCAATATGATAATTAGCCTAGTCCTGTTGGTTAATTGTATCTTACAAGTTTAAGTTCAGAGACCTCATGGTAAAATAGCCTCTGGCTATCCTATAAATCAACTCCCCATTTTATTATAAACATAACCTGACTTGGGAAATAGCAATGACAATGATGAAAGAATTATCTCTGCTTCTCTGAGAAGCTTGGCAGCTTTCCTGTTGCTAATGCTTCCTCTTTGCATCTTATAAGAGTTCAGCCCTATTTGCTGCAATCTTCATTGTGGGTGCTGAATACTCAGTGTCTGTAATATCTTTACAAGCCTGACATTGAGTAATAGCTTTCTAAAAATGCCTTGAAGGCCATTTTAAATGTGACAAAATGGTCTGTAGCAAAATAGGTAAACGCAAAAACCTCATGGGATTTATATAAAAAGGTCCTGAAGAAAGGAGGGAAACTAATTGCTGTCTATGTTCAGCTATTTTGTTAAATATCTTTTGCTTCAATGCTTTTCATGGATACAATATTAACACACTTTTAGCTGGGGAGATGTAGCTTTTCTCACAGGAATGTCTATCACCTGGAGGATAAGACATTATTCTGGTTGAAAAATGCTCTAGAAAAGAGCACCGCATACGAGAACAGTTTAGGTACTTTATTATTTTCCCAGACACTGCAGAGCCCCATGGAAGATACTTCGATGTGTCAATCATGGTGTACTCAAATCTCTGGGAAAGGTGGTAAACAAACAAAAAAAAAAAACACCAAAGAAAAAATCTTTCATGGTTGCAAATATTTCTGTCTTTCTGTCTACATAAACCTGATTATAATTTGTATGTGCTAGATTGTATGTGGAATCCTATCCCACATTTGTAAATGCTTATGGTTGATAGTGATCTACATGAGATGAAAGAGTAGTCTCTTTACTCTGTTCTCAGTGACCGCCTTCCCAGGACTGAAAAGAAACAACTAAGAAATAATGCCTTTAAGAGGAAAAAAATATTGTATAGAGAATTGCCAAAGATTTTATCTTTAGACAACTATCTTTTTCTGTCTCCGCTGGAGCAGAGACACGTTTTATGTTTTGTTGTGACCATTATAGACAATCTCTGCATGCTGTCCAAATGCTTTGTCAAGGTTTGAGCAGGTATAAGGATGCCACTGAAGTTCTTATCATAGGTAGAGAATAGTATATTACCAACATGTTATGGCAATGGAGCTGAGCGTGCAATGAAGAAACAGTGACTCAGGGTCACCTTTGTAAGCAAATACAAGCATGATCTTGACATATGCTATAAGCCTCTCATTGTAGAAGTTGGAATGACATTAGTGGTGGAAATTATGGTGACACTTAAGTGACCATAGTGGAAAAAGGTTTCATGAGGTGGAAATTTATGTAAACAAGAGTGAACACAAAGAGTATCATCCAACATTACATCATTTATCTGTATCATACTTGAAGCTGCCTGTGTGGGAGCTGCTCAGTTACATCCCACTTGTCTGGGGCTCCTATGACTCTTGCTGATTTTGGTCACCCACTAGCCACTGTGCAGTGCACATCAGATATAAAGTCCCATCCATCAGGTGATTGGACTTACATCACTGCCCACAGCTCACAGGTATGAGCCAGCCACAAAGTACTTATGTATTTTTGAGCTGGGGAATGAAAGACTACACATGAGTATGGACCACTCTCCCTACCACAGTGAGGAGTGCCTTAGAGATGCTTTTAGCAAAGAAAACAAGTACAGCAAGAAAATTTGGCAATCAACCTGGCACCTTTCGCTCAGATGAAACCATTATTTCAATCAATCAGCCACATACCTTTTTTTTCCTAAAGTAGAGACTGCAGGGTGTAGCCTGAGATTTCCAGATTTTATTTCATAACCTTACCGCTTTATATTTCATTTGGCTTAGGTTTATTATTTTTGCAGTCTACCAAATGCATTGTAGGGTTATGACTTTCAATGTCTTCTGTTTAGGCAGTTCCCTCCTGCCTGTTGCTAAACCGCTTTGAGTAATGTGGTTATTCAAAAAATAAATACATCTCTGTGAAACGCATCTAAATGTGATCCTCCCTGAAATGTTATTTAAATTCTATACTACATCCTTGGCTCAGAGTTTTGGGGATATTTTTTTAATCCTTCTCTCTCTAGTCTTTCAGTCACAGAGGAACTTTCCAGGAATAAAACTTTCAAGAGTCTTACACGTGATATGATGAAATTCTGTAACAGAAATGACACAAACTTTTATCCACTTGCTGGAGGCAGATTATTTCAAGAAATACATTCTGCTCAAAGTACCATCATGCTCTTCTGCTGTATGTGTTTCTGAAGTAGTCATGGCTTTCACCACTTTAAGGAGTTTTATGCTATTTCTTGGTATGCTGTACTACAAGGAGTGAGGACCTGTCAGCCTGAACTACTTTCATTCTCAGTCATTATCAGGAAGGGACTCGAAGAAAATCTTGTTAAGAAATAACATTCTCTGCTTTTCCATGTACCCACCTTTATTACATGTTTAAAAAATAAAATATTTGACGATACCTGCTTTGAAAGACATTCTGAAATTAGGAAAAAAGGGCAAAGAAAGCATAAGATCTTCATAGTTTCCCAGCTGCACCCACTAAATTTCATGAGTGAAAGCTCTGATTTCAACTAAAAACAGTAAAAAATAAAATAAAAATAAATAAGAGGCATCACTCATCCAATGGATAGATAGCAGTCCCAAGGAAAAGATTTTAGCTGACTGCCCTATTTTAATTCTGTTCCTAGAGCCACTCATTTTACTGTGACCACAACTGCTGTACACAGACTAAACACCCTTCTCTACAACCACTTTTAATAAGTTAGATTTCTGCAGTCCCATGTTTCTAAGTTTGTTGTTTTGGCAGGGCTGCAATGGCTAGTGCAACAGGGCCTTGCACTTGTCCTCCAGTGCTGAAATAGTCCAGCATCACAAGATTGCTCTGGGCCAGAAGAAATGATCTGCACCTCAGCACTGTCCTGCAAATACATGATCAAATGATGGTCATGGTTTGTGTAGAAAGAGGGTGACATGGAGCAATAAAAGGATAGAAAGTTGTGCTGGAGAAGTGAGTAGTGTTTTAGGTGGCCTAACTCAGCAGCTCCTCTATTTTACAACTCCGTGTACCTAGCAGCTAAAATTATTTTACAGTGGAGGGTTAGTGAATTAATTTCCAACATCTTTTTTTTTAAAAATAATGAAGCGACATCGCAGGAAGCATGCAGAGGTATCAGGTGACAGTTCTCAGAACTATAGCATAGATGTGCAGCTGCTGAGGAAGTCGATTTTACCTGCTAGAGCAGAGAAGGTGCTGATAGAAAAGATTGTGTACACTGGCAGTTTGCTTTTCTTTAGCAAACTTGACTTTCTGGCAACAGTTGCACAGGAAATCTTTTCCACTGTGGGATAGTATCTGACAGAAAACTGTAGTTACTGATGGAGAAAATGGTATGTGTCCAACCGGAAATGGGTAAATCATCTGCTGCCCGCTGCTAGTAAATACCTGATTATAATGGAGAAGGTCTAAAAATACTCCCAAATTTTCAATTAAACATTGCACTGCAAAGACACTAAACAAGATTTTCTTAGGACTCCTCCTCAACTTTTTTTTTTTTTTTTTTAATGCAGAAACACTTATTTTAAAAGTTATTGCTTACCAAAATGGAAACAAAAAAGAAAATGTGACTATCAGAGACAAAGTTAATCTGTAATCCATTTAGGAACAACCATTAGTAACCCTTTAAGGCAAGACATGAAACCAAAAAAAAGTCATAGAGAAAAAAACATGAGGTTAATCAGAAGGTCACCATAAGACTTCATATTGAAATGCTGCTCCAGTGTTTGGAGAAGAGCGAGCTGTGAACATATGTTGCATTTGGCCCACAGACTAATGACAGGATGAGAATGATCCCAGATAATGCAGATTTTTAACTGAGCTCTGCGCATTGCTGGGACAGGGCTCTGGGAATTCAGTCATTTCTGTATGATTAATAAATACCAAGTTAATGGCCAGAAGGGACCAACAGATCAATCGGTCTGACATCTTGCAAAATAAAGCTCATGAGTTTTCACCCACTTGTTCTGCCCTGCTTCCAGAAACGCATCTAGTCTTGATCTGCAAATAGCCAAAGATGGAAAATCTGTTGCCTCCTTTGGGAGTTTGTTTCACTGTTAAAAATGTATGTCCTGTTGGCAATTTGAATAACTCTAGTTCTATTTTTCCAGCTGTTGTTTTTCACTAATATTTTCCTTCCTGAAGGACTTCTTTGTATTTGGGGTTTTCTCCTTACTAAGCTAAGCAGTACTGATAATCAATTTTTCTTGCTCATATTTCTTTTTTGATGAGTCTATCAGTGTATGGCACTTCTCACAGCCCTCAAAAACTTTTTGCAGCTCTTTTTTTTTTTTTTTTTATTTCTCCAAAATTGTCTCAGGAGGGTGCATAATGTGGAGAGCAGCCCAGTAATGCTCCAAATGTATGTGTTAGGTAGACATTGACAAATTTCAGCTTCTTGTTTGAAGGGTTTCTTCATTATCCCAACAGACAATGATCTTTTCACACACTCAGTGTTATAATGAGTGTTACATGACTCATTTTACAACCTCTTCTCTTTCTAGTTTCATGTGTCTAAATGCTATGTCTGGCACTCAAAAGCTTAATGAAATTAAACAAACTACTGCATTATTTCAACTCAACTAGTAAATTAAAGATGTATCAGGATGCATTTACTCATTTTCATTGCATTTGTGATGTTGTACCAGGTCATTACTCTAAAGAAAGTCAGTTCTGATTTAAACCTCTGCCTTCCACCTTGGCTGTTCAACTTGAATTTACTGATCACATCATCTTCCTCAGGGACAAGAGGCTATTTAACAGAGGCTGTACTTTCTGATTTAGAGTCGACTTCTGACACTGCAATCACAGTTCTCATTGTGAGAGGCAAAATGTAGCTTGCAGTCACTCCGATGGTGGACTGAATCATGTTACTTTTTGTGCTTACTCACACCAGAGTTTAAATACTCCCTGGCTATGAACATGATTGATAATCTAACCACGGATGTCCCACAGAGCCTCTTTCTTGGCCTGTTCTGATCTTCCAGAAATGGTCTCAATTGCCGTAAGTAAAGCATTGTTTTCACTATTGCTTTGTCATGGTCTGGATAACAATTACGGGTAACATTTCATACAAATGCATTCTGTCTGCCTATATTTTGTGAAAATCAGGCAATCGGAATCTGATTATTTCCCCCCTGCAATTTGCTCACGGCATTCATCAAATCCCATTGTGTCCTCACTGAAGAGGACACTTCTCTTTTAAGCACTGTGAGTGCATACCAAAAAGGTGACAGTCAGAGGAGGATCAGAAAGAGCAACACCAACAGGCTTGGTAACTGTCTGTAGGGAAGAAAAAAATGTACAGGAGAAGTTTCATAATATGAAAGAAACAGTTTATCTATAGAAAACCATTTTGGAGGCTTACAGTCAAAGTGAAGTTACTGAAATAGGCAGCTGGTTATGTCATCCCAGCTCACTTTTAGAAACACTATCTCTCTCAAGCAATTAGAAAGGGAGTCAAGGTAACTAGGCTGGACTTACATGCAAAGTTTTTAGCACACAAGTTAGGGAACAAACATTTGGACCTCTGCATCCCATATCATGTCAGGTCTCTTTTTTTGATATATGCTGACACATTAGGACTGGATTTGGTTCATTGAATCTCAGTGCCCATAAGACCCCAGGAGCTTGCTACACGTTGCAATGATCTCCAGCATTCTGCCAGGCCCTGTGTGTGGTCAGTGCTTCATAGGCAGTTTGTAACTGCAGAAAATTATTGGGTGAAAGAAGGCTGGCCAAACCTGTGACTCAAATTCTTGCCTACTCTTTCCACAAATTGTGCTCAGACAAGACTGAGCACAATCGTGACTTGAAGTCCTTCATCTGCAGTTGGTTAGTTCGGCAACTGAACATCCTGTCTGGAGGACTTAGAGAAGATATTGATGCCCTTTCTTCATATTACCATCCAGTGAATCCATTCTACATAAATGGGCTATAGGAGTGGCAAACCATCCCATTTCCTGTAAAGAAACTGGCTGACATTCCTGATACGTAACTACCTGATCGCAGACTTTCTAAGAGTCCTAGCCTTTACCATGTTTACTGCATCACAAGCTGATTGCCCTTATAGGTTAAATCTTAGTGCCTCAAATGAGGACTCATGATCTCAAATAACAATTTTAAAGCAAACAATGTTGCAGAGGAATTACAATCCAGAGACCATATATAAAATAAAATTGAGGTTGCAATCTGTTGGAAAAACAAACCTCAATGTTATTTCATGCATGTCTGATAATGATATCATGCCCATGTGTTCAACTGATCTGAGGGATTTGCTCTCAGCTCTCAATGGTTAGCAGAGACATGCAGACAACTCTGCTTGATGATTCATCTCCGTAAAATAGGGAGAATAAATAATTTCCTGGTGCACACCTCTTTCACTATCTATGAAGAGAATCTTGATAAACAGGTTACAGCACGCAGTCAATGCTTAGTTGACTAGTACTGTGAGATGAAGCCTACCTAATATTTGACTGCAAACAATAAGAGTAGGGGAGTGATCATACTAGGTGAGACCAAAGGTAGTCTGTCTCCAGTAACACTGAAAAGCATCTTTCTGTTAAAGAGTACAAAACCAACCAAAAGTGGTATTTTTCCTGAGCAATATTTCTCGAGGCCTTGACACTTTTCAAGCTAGACATGGCTTCTGTCAGCAGAATTTATTTTAGGTTAAATGTTAAAATATATGATGAACTTTAACGGATTTCCAGTCCATGAACTTCTCAAGTCTTCCCTTGACTCCTTGTAAACTTTTTGTATCCTTGTTCAAGATCTTAACTGCATGTTCTTTTGTTTCTGTTTTGACATTGCTTCTTTAGAGATGCTCATTCCCTCTCCACCTCATGTCACTCATCTCATGACTTTATTGATCCGGATCATATTCCTCCTTATCTGACCTCGTAATCAGAAAAGCCCTACCTTATTCAACTGGTCCTCACATGGGGGTTTCTTTTAGTTTGCACAGTTGCCAGCAATTCAAAAGAATGTGAAATCTATTGCCTCATTTTTGTCCCAGATCATTCTCTCATGGGCAGCTCCGCATCCCTCAGGTTACTTGTCTGTGAGTTTTACTCCCTCTAACCATTAATGCCTGATGCTGGAAGGAACGTGGGGTGGTCTTTTCAAGCAGAGCAGGTGTGTGACTGTGCTGGGCTGAGGCTGGCTGGGCACTGGGTGCCCCCCAGCCGCTCGGTCCCTCCCTCCTCAGCTGGGCCGGGCAGAGAAAATGCACCGACAGGCTGGGGGTGAGGGCAGGGGGAGATCGCTCAGCGGGTGCCCTCACGGCCAGCACCGGCCCCGCTCGGGGACACCGGCGGCACTGATTGCCAGCCAGCCCAGAGCGGGGCAGGAGAAACAACCCCCAGTGCCGCCACCCCTTCCCCCCAGCCGGCTCTGCCTGCCGGCGCGGGGCTGCGGCCCGTCCCGCACTCGCTGCCGCTGCCGCTCCTGCCCCCTCAGGGGCGGCTCCTCACCCCCCCGCGGGGTGCCGGCCCTCAGGCACGGCCCGCTCCCGCCCGGGGCCCTCCCCGGGCTGCGGGGGGCAGCTGCTCCCCCGGGGCTCCCCGGGCCGGGCCGGGGGGCACGGGCTGCCTGGCCGGGGGCTGCCCCGCGGGTGGGGGGCACCTCTGCTCCGGCGCCTGGCGCTGCCGCAGGATCTGTCCCTTGTCCCCGGTGTAAGCGGCGCCCCCCAGGCGGTGCCAGCGTGGCCGCTGGGCTGGGCCGTGGCCAGCGGCGGGCCCGGCTGGGAGCCGGCTGGCGTTGGCGCCATCGGGCACGGGGGAACCTGCTGGCACCTGCTCACAGGAGCCGCCCGGCAGCCCACAACGACAGGCCCTGACACGCAGGCCCCATACAGTGACACAAAACTACACACAGATTTTTAAGGGTATTTGATATTTTCTGAGCAAGCAAATGCTACTATATGATAAAGTCCCATGGATAAGCTGTCTGGCTGATGTACCCATCTATAGAATTACTATATAAATTTTTGGAAATAACTTTTTATGAAAAGTGACGAAGTCAAACAGATACTCGTTAAATTGCACTGTCGTAAATTACACATCAATACAGATGTGATGATTTTATTTGCTTGTTTTGAAAAAGCCGAATGCCAAAAGTTTCTTATAAGAATTTTACCATAGAGAGTGTATATTTATGATGTACACACATTAGCCAGAGAGGCAATATCACCATTTGTATCAGAAAAAAACAACTTTTTATATAATATTCACAAGTTGCATTTTATTCCTTTTCCTTAATAAAATCACTCATATTCTGTGGTAGCGATGAAGAAGACTCAATCATGTTTTACTTTTTAAAGTTGTTAAAAATGGATTTTGTTATTGAGAGATTTTATGGCAGGAATTTATAAAGTTATGGTGCACACCTAAAGTCATTCCACCTTTAAGTCAGTGGCAGCACCTTCTAGTTCTATTGAGAACATGCTATCTGTTTAGATACAGAGCTGTACATATTTAATTCTTTCATATGTCTATATGGTACTTGTCCTTTTCTCACCCTTTTCACTCTACAACCACCAAAAGTACTCGTGATTCAAAGAATTACTTGCACTAAGCCACATTCATGCACATTACGCTGCATCATGTGTCTATATTAGACTAAATTAAGGCTTTTGGCATCAAACCCCTCCCCATAACAATTCCCTGTATCTGCATCTTGTCACATGTGCACCCCATCCAAATGTCATGCTCAGCTCGCAATTTTGCAATCCCTTTGAGTAAGCACAGTGGCAAATAGTTGTTTTGTAGAATTTTGCTGTAAATCTGGAGAAAATTTTGCCTTTGGAGGTTTACTACTCACCCACATGAATAAAACAGACATTTTTTACTCCAAATGGTCATGTTGAAACCATCATATTTTTTGCACATTGCTGGGTTTTACTATAAAAATAGATTATTTTTATTTTCTTTTATTTTTTTTTTTATGACAGAAGCATTTAATAAAGCAGTTGAAAGACTTTGAACTAAGGAGAAGGGTCATTTAAAACAAAGTAGAAATCCCATTAAATACCACTTCATGGTTATCTAAAGTTGTACAGGTTCATTTAACACCTACATAGATGAAATCGTCCTTCTGCATGGCCTAAATCCCCAGTGGGGCAAAGACAATCCAGCTGGCTTTTCTATTTTATGTGTTCAAAGGGTCCTTATTAAGTATCTCATAGGAAACTGGTTGGTTAATGAGGTCAAACCAATACATCCATTCGTCAAAAGCAGTCTTGTTGTCAAATTATTATTTAGAAATTCAGAAAATATTACCTTCAGTCTGATTCTGTCCTAATATGAGCATGATGTTTAGAGCAGATCTTTTAAAGTAGATGTCCTACAAGTGCAGGTTTTTATTCACATCACACGTTACTTGGGCCAAGGCTGGCTTTTACTGCAAACCTCCATGCTGGGCTTGGATGTTCAAATAGGTCTTCAAAGCAAGGCTTGTTCCAAAGGCAGGTCTTGGACTAGAAATTAGCTGTGAAGGACAACGTTGACATGTCACGGGAAGACCGCCTCATATAGTAGTGTCCTGTGGCACAGAGTTTCAAAGGAGCCTGAACAGGGTGGTCAGACTCCTGAAGTCACCCAGCGCTGGGCAAACAGGGTTCCGTAGAAGAAACTGGGGAAATGAAACCAAGAGGGATGCCAGACCACTTCCACCACCTCCCTCATCCACCCTTTTACAAACATAGCTTCCCCGAGACCCCCTTTTCAAACATTTTTTCCCTGCACCCATTTAAAAAAAAATTATACAAAAAAGTTGTTGTTAAGCACTATCATGACTACCTACTGAGTTCACGAAACTCCATAAAAAGGAATAGTTGCAGCCATCAGTTTTTTATAAAGACATTGTAAATACCAAACACTGTTTGTGGGTTTTGGTTTTTTTCCCCCCTCTTCTGATTATCATTTCACTCTTTGCTAGAAGGGTGATTTGCACATTATGATAGGAGGAATAGAAATCTATTGCTTGCCTTGAAAAAATGGAAAAAAGTGTCCTTTTCTTACAGAATGTTTTTTAAATTCCCATGAATGAAAAGATTAAAATTTAATAACAAATTCTGCCTTGAAAATATGCTTTGTTTCCACATGAGGGGCTGAAGTGATTCTGTTAAATATGGGACACTGCTACAGAGTCAGTAAATATCTGTCAATGAACATCTGATTGGAGTATGATTCCTATTTTCCACAACAAATAGTAAAAGTGGGAGTGGATATAAAATAGAGAACAAACAGAGCTTTCTCTCTGTAAACACTCTGTGGTTTCATCTGAGGAGAATGGAGAGATGTTTTCACTTGGAAAGGGTAAGAGACAAGGATATTCATTATTCAAGGAGGAGGAGGAGTGTCAGGGTACTTTACATTATGGGCAAATCTAATCTGATTCTCAGTTTAAAAAATTGCATTAAATCATCCTTGGAGTAGCCAGAACCACAAAGAAGTTTAGCTGGAGTTTAGGATGATCACAGAAATAATAAAGCACTGAAATAAATTAGCTGAGACAGCAGGAGCATCTTCAGCCTCAGAGGTTTCTAAGAGCAGATACTGTCTGACAGGACAGGTTTACACAAAGCTGAGTCCACCCTGAAGCAGTAGGATAGACAAGCTGACCTTCCAAGGTCCCTTCTAGCGCTATTGCCTCTAGTTCAATTTCTTCTTCTACATAATATAGGAATGGATTTATTTAAATACACTTACGAGAGGGTTTGAACTTGGAGCTGAGAATCACAGGTCTTCTAGGCTTGCTGCAAGGCTACTTTCTTTTCCTGCACAGCATTTTGGGGTGAAAACGTTCAACTGGGCCATTAAACAAGAAGCTTTTTGCATGTGCCATGCACTAGCTCAGTGGTAAACATCATCCTTAAAGCTGGCAGAAGCATGCACCAAGATTAAGGGCCAGCTGAAGACACATCTTCCTCCTCTACAGTAAGAGGTATGAAGCAGCATGAGGGAAAGGTAGATGAACCAAAAAGACAGCCTGGTCACAGGGCGTGAGTATAACTAATCTAGTCACCTCATATTTGATTTTCTCCTTGTTTGAAGAAAATTTGTATTAATTCTAATTCTATAATTCTGATGTAACATAAATCTACTTTCAGGGTCACATTTAAAAACCCCAAAGAGCTGGTTTCATCTGCAGCACACATTCATCCTGTTAGTGTCAATCTCTTTTCCAATTATTATCCTCTAAATCCTTTTGCAAACAAAATCAGTGCATGCAACTGGCTGTGAGACTTTTTGGCAACAATGAACAGAATGAGGTCTCGATGAAAAGGTCAGTCCAAATCCATACATGACATCTTTCTCTCTCTGTTCTGAAGCAGCTGCAAAGGGACTTAAAGTAAGACAAACTCGAGTCTGAAGTCTGACCCTTTCTTTGGGCAATATGGGATGACAGGTAAAGAAGGGGGAAGAAATTAAAACCTTAGCTATTTTTGTGATAACTTTGTAAAAATTTATTTGCAGGCAGAAAAGCTGAAATATTTCTTTTAATAATGAACATCAACAGATTAGCAGAAATGTGTTTTAGATCTTTTTAATTCTATCTAATTATACGATTTTTTTCCTTTTTTTTTTTTTTTCTTACAGTGATACTGCTGGTATCCAGGCACACTTGCTGGGAACCTAAGAGCTTTAAATAGGGCATTTGGAAAGAAAAAGACAAAGATAAAATAGAATAAAAATTCTTGAGAAACAAAAAGACCACTCTCTGAGAAAGCATAATTGACGTTTTTACTTTAAATGCTACAAATATCTTCACCCAGGGAAATACTGTTCTTGCTTTCAGGACTCCCTTGTGCCTTCCTTATTATAACTCACAATTTTCTGTTTGAAAGACAAGGCAAAAATAATAGAATACGTATGACCGTTCTTCACCAGAGTAAGTCAGTGAAGATTATGGTTGTTTTCAAGAATGGGATGCCTGTATGAGTTGTTCTACTTTTTGCTACCTTGTGCAGCAAAGCTACTTCAGTGATGTACTTCAGCAAAGGCAAGCAATGGCTTTTAATCACAGGCACTGCAGTTCTCAGAGAACCATGGTCCTAGAAGCCACCACCTGGATTTCATCAACTGACTGGATTCAGTCTGCAGCCTCAGGGCAAAGAAGGGAAATACTAGGTGGTTAAAAAGCAGAATCTGGCAAATAAAGGGATGCCAAATGTACAGAGAAGCCGATGAAACTCTATACCAGGGAAGCAGTGGCACGTGGGAGAGCCCGGGTCTGCCTTATTTTTGAGGGAAATGGTAAGCCTCTGGAAAACCATACCTTTGTAAGCCCTCAGGTGCTTTAACTTTTAATTCCTGAATGTTACATTCCTTTTAGTACATAAAAATAGTGCTATGCTTCAAAAAGGCTGCTCTGAGTCAGTACATCTTCCTTTGGGTTAGGTGCTAAAGGAAGAAGCTTTTGTAGGCTCCAAACCCCACTGGAGCTGCTCAGAAAGCACAGCCTATGAACTAGAGCAAAACATCTTAATAACATGCTGTCAGAGCCAGAAAATCCTTGGATTTGGGCAGCATACAAAAGCGGTGGCAGGGCTCAGTCATCAGAGCGGGTGCATTTCAGAGATGCTGAGGAATTGGGGCAGCTCATCCTGGAAGTACTGATGCAAGGTAATCATTGAACTTAGTAAAATATAACAGAAAGTAATATCTTTTCTGGCTCAATAATAAGTATTGCCTTTCAATGGATTTGTTTCTGCAGAGGGTTTAGTGTGTGGATATATATGGTATAGCCCCCATCATGATATAGCCCCCATCATTCTGCTCCCTTCACTATGGGTCCATTTGCTTGCAGATCTCATGTTATTATTGATATGATATGATGTGCTCATCTACACAACAAAGACACAGTTGCTGCTTAATGGAGCATAGAATTGAAGATAGGCAAATTGATAGGTTGGAAGGCCTGCAGTTGGGAATCTAAGCCCAGTGATACAAATTTTAATTTTTATTATTCTGGCAAATTTTGTTTTTCTTTCAACATAGGCATTTTTTGTAGGGTTAGGCACTGTTGAAATGTTTCACAGAGACATCTGAACATAACCAGCTGGATGTTTTCAATGAGATTTTTCTCCCTTCACTTTAACTATCTCTTTTGTATTGAAACCTGAAGAGCAGTGGATTTGAGCAACACTATACCAGCAGTGGCATGGTCTTACACAAGATGGGAAAAGCAGAATCCAAGGCAAGATCTAAGGAAAATGTGAGATCGGCACCTTAAGTTTTGTCAAAATTATTGGACAAAGACCAGAAATCTGAACCACTCTTAGAAAGCCAACAAATTTTGGAACACCATCTTTCTAGCTGGGAAGTAGGAATGAGATATATCAATATATATTTATATTGGTATCTATGAAGATATACTGAGACCTTTTGCCATCAGATAGCTTTTTAAAAGAGATGCTCACGAGAAAAATCCCAACACCAGTGGGACTGTGAAACCCATTCAAAACAACCCTGGTATTCATACAAACCTGGTCAACTCTAATCACTAGGCACCCTTAATGGAGAATTGCAAGCTCTTTATCATAGCTTACAGAGGGGGGAGCTATATGAAAACTTTCACTGTCTTTGCTCATGTTTTTCCAGAGTTGTAGTTTGAGGTATTTGATCTCAAAATTTCTATTTGGCACAGTTTACTAACAGTAAACTATAGTGCTGCAAGGCCTGAAGTAACTACTGCAAATCCAAAGAAAAGGTACGTATAAGGGGTAATTATAGGTTATGTGACTGTTTTTACCAGCCTCTTGGGAATGTGATATTTAAACAAATCTGTGGGTTTTCTGGTGTTCAAGAACACGTCCAGAGAAATAAAGCAGAGTTAATAATTAGAAAAGAATAGTGTAATAGAAAAAAGAAAATGCTGGAACACATTGGAAAATGTCAATAAATTTAAGGTGAAAAAGGACAGCACTTCAGAGGCATAGTTTGGGAGTTTTATCTAGTTTGGCAAGAGGAAGTTGCTGTTTATTTGCAAAACAGCATTACATTTTCCAGCTCTGTTCAAAACTAGAATTAAGTAAGTGGAGATTCAGAAAATTAATAGAAATGGTCTTATACCATGTATTAGTCAAATCTAGTAAGATTTCAGCATTGGCATTCTTTTCTAGCCACTTTCTTACTGCTTTTCATGAGCTTTTCATGTGGACCAAAAAAACAGATTTGCATGCTGTATGGACTGTAGCATTTTTTAAGTCAATGCTTAGCTATGTGCCATAAGTTAAAATGTTCTTAGACCTCCAGGTTGCCTAGATGCTGTCCAAGGGAAGAAAAAATGCATCTGGGCTGTGAAGCATGATGATCTGTGGGACAGTGTTGTAGCCACCCATAAAGGATGAAGTAGTATTAAGGAGGTATGGCATGAGACCAGATCATTTGTCTTACACTAGGCAACACTCGTTACACTAGGTCTCTTACAGAGATTGTCCTGGCCAAATTCCTAGGTAGCAGGTATGTCAATGGTCAGGAATATCCAATTTGGAGTGAAATAGCCCAAAGCACATCTTATAAATTGATTTAAAATAGAAATAAACCACAGTTTATTATGCATAGACAGAGCTGTTCCAAAACCTCCTGAAGGTTATGTGTGGACTGACCACACTGAACATAGGATAAAGTCGATTCTTTGCATTTTGGCATGTTTTTATTTGTTCACTCTTAAGTTATATCACCACAGCCAGGAACTAGTATGAGGTGAGGATCTACCTTGTTCGCTATTCAAAGGCAGTGCCTAATGTCCTGCTGCTGGTTGTTCTCAGTGTCTGAAGATACACCGATGCAGCTCTTTCCACAGCAGTCTTGGACACCCACCACATATTGAAGTGTGGCTACACACACTCTTGTGACCTGAATAACAATATTTTCCCTCAGAGGTCTATTCTGAAACTCCCAGCAATAAGGAAAACACTGCCAGTTCTTGCTATCTGGTTTTTTTTTTTAATGGGGTGCTGACTCCACTCCCCAGTGACCCTAAAAAGGGGCAAAGAGCAGAAGTCACCAGTTTCCCTGCTGAGCTCAGATCTTGAGGCATCTAAAGAGAACAGTCCAGAGAACTTATCACATCTCTTACTGAAGATTTGTTACTTGCAGAAACATAAATCCCGTTCAAGAATTCTGTCTTGGCTCTTCCCATTGCAGATATTTGTGAGCTGTGCTGGTGGAAGGGGAGGAAATGTTGACCTAGCAACTATGAGCATCAGGGGAAAGCTATCAGTCAAACTTTCTACAAATATTACATGGAAAATCTCTTGACATGTGTTTACATAACAGCTTTAGCTGTGATTATCACTAAGCTTGGACCATTCTTGCATGAGCTGAAGGACAGAATCTCATGAGTGGCTGCTGCAATAGATGCACATCCTTAATCCCTGGCCACAGAGCTGGATGTGAACTGTTCACTAAACAACCATTCACTTCTCTAAGGGTCCTTAAATGCTAAAATGTCCACATAGGAATCTTCCTTCTGCAAGACCAACTTAGCTTACTGGCAGCTCAAAGAGGAAAAAGCAAACAGCTCTAAGGTCCCTTTTCCCATCTTTAACATCTATTGCTTTTCGTTCCTTGCATTGCAAAAAGAAGTATTAAACTACAGCATCAAGCTTCTGAAACATAAGTGTTTTCAGTAACACTGGAGAGGGCAGAGGCAGGCAAGGACAAGGTTACTGTGGGATATTAATTAGCTGCCAGCTTGACCCTGGCTGCGACCCAGAGTGTGTTTGTGTATTTAATTTATTTCACACATGATTTCGTCTTACAATCCTTTTCCCACAATGCCAACAAGACTATACAGTAACCTTGGGCTCTGCTTCTGATATTAACTGCTGCGCAGTGTGCTAGTCAGTACAAGAAATATATGTGTGAGTGCACGTGCACAGCAGGTGGGATAGGAAGCATCCTTTGTTTTAGTGAAACAGTTCGTTTCTGAGGGAAATTGTGTCTGGTCGATGGATTAACAGGCATGAACTTGTCTTCTTCTGGGTCTATCCAGTTACAAATGAGGCATAACCACCATTCCCTCTGTTGCCTTTAATCAATGCCCGGAAAACGAGTCAGTACCACATGCAGCTTAAAAGCTGTTGCACTGAGCATCCCTTTAAGTATCTAGGAGTCGTGGTAAGCAAGACTTAATAAGGACCTTATTGTACAAATGGCTTGTGTGGCTAAATGGGGGAAAAAGCAGCTGAGAGTGAATTGGGGGCCACACAGCAGCCAGGCAATCAGCAGCACAAGGTGTGGTGCAGGAGTGGATGTTTTTCCTGCTGGGATGGAGAAGGGGATGTGTGTTTCCTCCAGTCCTTGCAGGAAAATCCACAAGTCTCAAATCTTAATGATACTGCCGAAAGTTACAAATTGGTGGGCATTAAAATACCTTTCCTGAACCATGTGCCTTGTGTCAAACCATCACCCAGGAGAGATAATATTGCACCTTGCAAGTCTCTTGCCATTACTCTGCCCTGGTTCCCTTCCAAAAGGGAGTGTGTGTTGGGGATCGGGGGGTGGGGGGGTGGGCATGCAGAGCTCTCCCTGATGCACATGCAGGCCTGGACCACAGTGAACAGCCTCACTGCTCTGCTCAGAACAGACTATAACCTTAGTGAGAGCAGTGGGTGCATGTAAACACACCCACTGACCCCTTTCCAGGCTCTGATTTAGCAGCAGTTTGTATGGATGGTTTAGTACCCAGAACCAAACATCCACAATTTGCATGACAGCAGGAGTAAAATACTGCCACCACACACTCACATATCCATACTTCTGACTTGGATTATTTTACGGCTTTGCAGCTTCTGGCTCTGAGCATAGTCCCGCTGTGCTGAGCTATATAAATACAGAATAAAAAGACCATTTTTTTTTTTTCCTATGTAAGTACATGGCAATAAGCAATAGACAGGTTAAGAAGGAGAGAACAATATTATGGTATTGCTCAGTATATAAGGGAAAACAAATGGCTTGTTTCATATTCCAGTAAAGGGAAATAGGCACAAATAAGAAGTGACATGCTCAGATGGTCTTCCCGCAAGTCTAGCAAAGTGTGGGAGGGGAAGACCTGTGCAGATGTGACAACCTGCGACCTTCTTACTTTGTAATAGTCAAGACATGAAACCATGAGAGCTTTAGCTCTCCTGTGGTGATAACAAATCCATTTAGAGATACTATACCAAAACCACCAGCAAGTTCCAGATATGACCTCTGTTGACACTGAAGTCCAGATAAAAGCCCACATTTTGTCACCTGTTTCTCTGTTTACAGGATTCCCATGCAGTGAGAAACAGCTGTAAAAGACTTAAAATCACAGACTAACCCTCAGGTCTTTGCCTTCCTTTATCTAGTTTGCTGCACACAGCTGAGCCATCTCATTTAAAGGTGGATTGGCTATGCCTAAAAAGTCTACCAACCTGTTGTCAGCTCCTGCTGTGCTGCACTCAGTGACTGCTGAGCAGAGATGCCCCCAGGTAACAAGTGGAAGTTTCCAAGGGATTAAGGAAAAAATTGACTGAAGGGCTCCAAAGGGGAAGATTAGTCATTGTTCATTAAATGTATTTAGTGTGAACTAATGATTAGAAATATGCGAACACAGACACACCTAAGAGATAAATAAGTGAGGTTCTTGCAGTATATTGGCTGCTTCTCAATTCCGTATCAAATAAGGCACATTATACTCTTAACAGGCAGCTGGTTTTCCTCTACATGTGCTAACTGAACCTACCATTAAACAGAAAGTGAAGAGCACTCCGTGGTGTAGAGGACTGAAAAAATGAAAACAGGGAGCTTCAGTTTTGAAACTGATGCTATAAATCAATTTACAAAAAAAAAAAAAAAAAAAAAAGGATTAAGCATAACAAGCCCCAAGGGAAGTAAACAAGCACACTGTTTGCTCTTGGAAATTGTTTGCTTGGTGTAATGTGTCTTTTAGGTCACCATGCCTGCATAGGTAATTACAATGAACTGCTTTCCTTAGCAGGATGCATCTCATTTATACTGCCAGAGATTCTCACTACTACTTCACAGAACTTTGAACAGCAAAAAGCTGGTGAGATGTATGGGTTTTTAAAGAGGTGATCATAGAATAAGGGCATCCATATGTAAGAATCAAGGCCATGTGGTTAACCTGGCTACAGCAGACCTTTTTCCCATAGCACATAAAAGCATTGTGTGTATAGGTGAATCCGTTCTTCTCAAATAAAGTGGTCAAGTATACATTTTACAGCTGGGTTAAACTGTAGGGGTCTAAAGGAACCTGGAAAATGCAATAGTTATCACTTACTATTTTAATTGGCTGGGCACTTGGCAGCCAAACAGGAAGATGGAAAAGGCCCTTTTTATATCACAGGCTTTTTGGTGGGTCACTCTTTCACCTACATGAAACTTTATGGTCCCTGAATTCAAGAATCTCTAAAGTACAAGTAAGGAAATACAACAGGGTTTATGATGTTTAAAACAAAAACAAAAAAAGGAAGAGTGTGTTTTTATGGAAGGATCAAGGCGGTATGAGAACTGCATATGGCTCCGTAGTTACAGTGACAGTGAGATTGTAAGAACATCATGTAGGTTAAGAACTGCTCATTAGGAAGTTGTGTTCATTATGATGGACAATGAGTAGTGCCTGAGACCCTTAATTGAGGTACCACTTTGCCATGCAGCGTGTGGAAACACAACCAAGAGAAAGAAAAAATACAGGGTCACTCAGAGAATAATTTGGGCCACGTTTATGGAGACAGCCGCTTCCTAAGCTGCTGAAAACTCATACTGAATGCTTGATGGGGTAAGACAGGGTGTGAACAAGAAACATTTCTGGTTTTAACCCTAGTGAGTGACCTGGGCTAAATAACATCTAAGGATCTGCCCCACTAGCATCTAACATTCAAAGCCTCCAAATTAAACAAGAAGTAGCAAAGGGGATCAGTTCTAAGGTGTATTCCAGAGTCAAGCGCTCCCACTACCATTTACATCCTTGAAAAAACTCCTCCCAAGCCTCTGATCAAGTCTTGTAAGCAGATGAAAATTGAATTGACTTGAATTGTTCAAGAAGACATCACTCCCAGATAACTCTGCTTGGCTCTTAAGTGCTTTGCAAACATCGTATGATTACGAAGGCTTAAAGCTAACCTCTCTGGGCTGGAAAGCTGCTTTAGGAATGCACGGTGGGGGGCTGTGGTTTCCTGAGTAAATGTATTTGTGCACCAGGTGTCAGCACAGTACAATATTTCATTTCTGCAGGGATCAAGTCTGAATAATATAACTCTGGTTATTCAGTTGTTAAATTGCTTCCTGATGTGTGTTTAACGCAGTCTGTAACTGCCCCTTTTTGCTATAATGTCTTTCATTAGTGCTTAGTTGTGTTTTCTGTTTGCTGAAATGGTTCCTTGCCTTATTAGGCTGTGCAACCTCTTGATTGTTTTTTCCATCCTTTTCTCAGAAAAAAATATTTGATGTTGCAGTAAGAACCGAGTCTGAAAAGAAATTAATTCTGCACCATGTAACCCAGAGTGATAAATGTCTCAAAGACATTTAGAAACATGATTTAGCTCTTAGATGAGGTTTTAGCTATCGGTGTTCTAGTCCTTACAGTTTTAGGTACAGATTAAAAGGTATTTAGGCAACTGATCTCCAGTAAAATCAAACCAGTGTTTATCTAGCACCTATCTTTGAATCAGATATTTATCTGTGAGCTCTCAGGTGTTTCTGAATGCTAAAGCCAGACTTGCTTTTACCCCTGCAAAAAAATAGCCAGGCAGGAGGAGAAGGAAGAGACGAGATACCACTTGGAAGGCATCAGACATGGCTCTCTGATCTCTACTCTGCTTAATCTGGAAGATGTTTTTTTAAATCCCAGAAAAGAACTGTGAGTCTCAGACCTTTCTTTAAAGACATCTCTTAAAATCTCTGCCTGAAGCTATTCTATTTTGTGTAAATAAATATTCATTGGGATACGTGCCTGACCTTGTCTCCCTGTCAAGATGCTGGGAAAATACTTTAATGACCAGACAGTAACTCATTTTTTTGCTTGTTCACTCTTAGGTGTATTGGATATTGAATTATTTATACAAAACAGATCAACTTCAGTAGGATTAATTTATTCAAAGTGACCGAGCAGCCTCATGATTACAACAATCTTTTTGACTGCAGGAGACCTACAGTTACTTCTCTGCTTCTAATCAAACAGCAAGGGGAAACAAAACCAGGTTTTCCAAATGCCAGATGAGTCCCCTAACTACTGAATAGTGGGGCAGAATCAAATAAGGTCCTGTTGAAAGGTCTTATCCCAGACTTTCTCTTTATGTACAATGTCTCAGCAATATGTTTGGGAACGCCTAGAAGATAAGATCTTTCCAGGGCTGCTGGGATGTCATAAAACTTTTGGAGCAGTGTAAGCAGTCAGATGATTGTGTGTTTGCCCCCAGGCAGACAGTAGTACCTGGAAAACACTGCCGATGGAAAATTTGGTACTACAGGAATATAAATTACAAGGAGGTCATGTGGGAAAGAGGGGGGATTTGGGAATAGTGGCTGCACCCAAACATCAGGCTTCAGCATCTAAAATAGCTGTCAATACCTCTCCCGTTGCTATACCTATTCAGATCAGGTGCAGCTTTTTGTTGTATCAACACATTTTATGTCTTAGAGTGACTTGACACCAGCACACTTGTATCTCTGGGCCTGGTGACCCAAATTGTAGTTTTCTGCATTTTATCTGAACAATTTATTAATAGCCATCCTTGCTGTTCCCATTACAAGGACAACTTGATGTTGCCTCAGGCTCTTCATTTGTTGCAAGGCTACTTGTTTACAGAAAGCACCCCACACAGCCCTGTTTCTCTGCACTCGGGAGAAAATTCCTTTTCTTTCCTTGGTTCCTGAAGACCACGTGCCAGCACTGCTCCCATAAACCTCCTGCAGTTTGTCTTACTGATCTTTCTCAAAGTATTTTCTGTTAATCCACAGCTTTCTGCTGTGTGGTGTATTTGGTTGTGGGTTGTTTCTAGTTCTGTCTACTCATATGCATTCCTTACACCATTATAATGGCACTGGTGTGTTCAGCAGTATTCACCTGTGATTTTGGCTGGCTCCTGTTGCTCAGGGCACTTGACTCTGGAAAAAGTTTAGTGGCTTGGATTTCTGCTAAAGGAAGGATAGACACAGCCATCAGCTTCAGCCTATTGCTACCCAATGCTCAGCATAAGAATACTTGAAATAAAAATGACACCAGGATAAAACCAAAACAGATCAGTCTGCACCTTTCTCTTCCAATGCTGCTTACCAGCATTATGCAAGACATCTAACTTTCTTGTGACAGGCTGGAAAATAAGAAAAGCTGAAAAAAACCTCAATCTTCAAAGCATTTTCTGAGTTTTATCAGGAAAGATCTAGAATCATTATTTTTAGTGTGCTCATTGCTATAGGAATGCATTAAATTGCCTTTCTGATCAGCTGGAGATACGATCTTGAACTGACCAAATCCAAAATCCACTAAGCCACAGGAGACATCTTTATAGATGTCGCTGAACTCTGCATAGGAGTCTGAGGATGTGAGTAGAAAATCCAAGTATCTGCAATGAATGTAATTGAGTAGGGTGAAGGAAATTCTGCCCATGAATGCCAAAGCTGGAACTGCTGTAAAACACTTATTTTAACACTTATAAAACCCTTTTTTTTTTTTGCAAGCTTACACCTGAATGAGGTCACAAAAGATTTGCCAGTGTTGTCTCAAGTTTTGAAGCAGTTTCCTGTCCTTAGAAATGTTCTGGTAAATCTTGGATGGAGACTGGAGCAACATTACGGGGAAATGGATGTTTATTTTTTATTTTTCATTCCTCTGAGAACACTGCACTTGCTTTTCTTGTAATGACAAGGGAATGCAACACTGCATCTCTTTTGGAGGTGGGGTATTTTTTAACACTATTGTCTTTTTCGGGCACAGAGAAGGCTCTAACAGAGCTCCATTTCTGCACTGTGCTGCTCTGAGATCCTTTCTAATGGGCTAGGAAATTTTGTGTGGTGTTTCCAATAAGATACCTTCAGATACTCCCACATATAATCCTAAATGTGCCTAGAGCAGCTGACATGCTAGGACAACACCCTAATATACTATTTTACTATAGAAGTCACCAGATCTTTGCTGGCACTTACAGCCCTTCCAAGCATCCACCTTTCTGTCTGCTCTTGTTACAAATCTCCTTAGAGGATTTAAGTGGCAGGGGCTTTCTTGTTGTTTTGTATTTCTATGCCACCCACTACAGACAGGCTTTGATCCATTTTTGTGGCTTCTAGGCTTCAGTGAACCAACACATTGCGAATATAAAAAGACAATATAATGAGTAAAAGAATGAGAATGCATATGAAAGCACGTTCAGATCAAGATAAAGCCGATAAAGCAAACCCAGCTTAAAGCCTAAAGCCCAAATATTAAGAACATATAAATGACAGGAATATCCTGGCTTGCTATGGTCTAGTTTCTATCAATTCAGGCAGTCGTGTGATGTAGTCTTGTTCACAAACACACCAAGCTGCCTCTTAAGACCAAACAGGTTTCTTGTACCAGAATTTAAGTTTCCCAGCTTTAAAAAGATATATTTATTAAGGTCATTTTGATGTATTTCTAACAGGTTATACAAGCATCTTCTGTACCTTGCCAATCTTGAGCATTTGAAAATGCTGTGTTAGACCTTGTCAGATTCTTTTAAAGACAGTTCCAGCACGATGGTTTCTAGACCTATTCATCTCCATAAATCAGAATTCATACAGATACCGAAACTGCAATCAGGTTTTCCAGAAAGGGAAAATGAGCGGGGGCATGGCCAGCAGTGAAAGGAGCTGGCATCTGGCTTAGTGCATCCTTGGTCTCCCTCTTCTGGCTCAGCTTGAAGGAGCGCACTTGATCCGCGATGCGCTCACCGTCACCACTGCTGCCAAGGAGTGAAGGGGGCAGTTGTGAAGAGGACATGCTGAGAAGCTGTTCTGCAGCACATGGCTAGAAGTACCAGCACGGAGCACAGAGCAGTGGGCGTTTTCAGTCTAGCTCTCCCACTCTCCCCCCATATTTTTTGCTGTCTCTTTAGTACACACAGGGCAGGAAGGGATGAGGGGAAACTTGGAAATATGTGTGGGTAAATATATCTAGGTTCTGACTCCAGGTGTTCTGATGGAGCTGTTAATGCTGAGCTCTGGCTAACTTCCACGGTTTACATGCTTGCCAGCACAAAGGTCTTGGAAACTCTGAAACTCAGTTAACAAGTTACTGACCAATAAAGTACCCACAAAGGCTTTTCTGCAAATTTTTATACTGTTACAAGTTTTCTAGCAGAAACGGTGTGGCCGGCAGGGCCGGGGCAGCGCCCGTCCCCCTGCCCTGGGCACTGGTGGGGCCGCCCCGCGGGGCCTGGGCTCAGCGTTGGGCCCCTCACGGCCAGACAGACACTGAGGGGCTGGAGCGTGTCCAGAGCCGGGCAGGGGCTGGGGCAGGGGCTGGGGCACCAGCCTGGGGGGGCGGGGGGGTCAGCCTGGAGAGAAGGGGGCTGGGGGGGACCCGGTGGCTCTGCAACGGCCTGGCAGGAGGCTGTAGCCAGGGGGGTCGGTCTCTGCTCCCCAGGAACCAGCGACAGGACGAGAGCAAACGGCCTCACGTTGCGCCAGGGGAGGGTGAGATTGGGTGTGAGGGAACATTCTGCACCGAGAGGGCTGGCAGGCGCTGGCACAGGCTGCCCGGGGACAGGGGGGAGTCACTGTCCCTGGGGGTACTTAAAAGGAGATGTGGCACTTAGGGACATGGTTTAGTAGTGGCCTTGGCAGTGCTGGGTTAACAGTTGGACTCAATGATCTTAAAGGTCTTTTCCAACCTTTATTATTGGATAATTATTCTATTATTCTATAAGCAAAATCAGATGGGAACTTGAGTTCCTTCTAAAGGGATTTTTTACATGAAAATCAAATTCTGTATTCTTTCTCTTTACCTTTGGCTTTCTGAGCCTTTCTGCCACAAACCAGCCTCCCAGTAGTTTTGTTTCTTTTTATTAAAAAAAAAAAAAAAAAGTGAAGGCAACAGCTGTTAAGAACTGAGTTTTTAAAAAATGCAGTATCAGACTTCTGTGTCTCACAGTATAAAGGTTTTTGTGTGCTTTGAAGTTAGGCATGAAACTGTGAGAAACAGCATCACTCATTTGAATTGACTTCCTTTTCCCAACACCTGGCTTACAAATACGTGACTTTTAGAATGGAATTTTGCACTAGACCAAAGCAAAGGATGTTAGTAGGGAGTGTAAGCTCTAAGACACAGAATGATAGACCACAAGGGAAATCATTTGTCTGTATTTTGAGATTGCTTCCTCTTAAAGATAGGGACTTATAGCCTATTCTTTGGCTGTGGCTGGTAATACAGTCTTGTTTCTGTTTAAAAACAGACATCTTTGGGACTTTTTACTTGCCATGGTATGCGACAAACATCTGCCTATATATATACATGTAATAGCAATATCAGAAAAGCTCGACTTGCTGTTCCTGTGCAATTGCTATAATGTTGTCACTTTTGATTTTTCTTTATTACATTTTCCCTGCTGATGATTTATGCATGAAAGAAAAACAAGACCTCTGGAGGTGTGAAAAAAGTCTGTTCTGAGTATGTTGTGGTTTGAATCACCTATCAGGTTTTCTGTCTTTGTACTAACATGTGCTTTGGGGACACACGTGGCATACATGGAAAAGTTCTGCAAGAACCTGTGTTTGACAGGAACTGCAGCCCAACCCAACATTCACTGGACCAATTAACTTTTTTTATGCCATAATTTTGTCTTTAGAATTAAAAATAAAAAAATCACGGTAAATAAGAGAAGACTATTTAAAGCTTAAACCTGAGAAGGTATGAGCCAACAGTTCCTGTGCGCAGCTGTATGTTGATATCTAAAAATTCAGTGCCACTTGCTCAGCTCCCTATCTCTCTAACTGGGATAGAGGGAATTCCTTTTTGCTACAGCCCAGATATAAATTGGCAAGATTAGAAATTAGAAAAATAGGGAAAAAAAAGTCTGTAGCAAGATTGGAAATGGGTCCCACTTTGTTAGGGTTGGCTTTAAGATGAAATCAGTTTTAACTCGGGGATTTAGGAGCACAGGTATGTAAATTGTGTCCATTACAGAAGCACATATCTGAGTAATCCTATCTGTAGGCAAAAGTGCCAGTGTCCAGCCAGCCAGCTGCTATGTGGCACAGTCTGTGTGGCTGTTGCTTATGATTCTCACAGGTCTAATGAAGAGCAACACTGAGTGCATGGTCTAACCCTAGAGGGCTCTCACGGCTCAGAAACAGACTGTTCATAGAAAAGAAAGGATTGGAGTATCAGAGGAGAGGCTTTCCCGGCTGTAGATTTTCTCCTTTGAAAAAGGAAAAACTTGCTGTCATTGTGGGTATATCTTCATACTTATATATGTGTATTGGCAAGAGTTTTGGTGCAACATTTCTCAGTTTGAAGTATAGTTAGTAAGTATTTGGGGGTTTACTGTGCTTTTTTGCTTTCCTTTTCTTTTCTTTTTTTTTTTTTTTTTTTTTTTTTATCCAGAGAGAGAATTTTATGAAACAGTAAGCAGGACTTTTGAATACATTTGGCAAATCTGTTGACAATTTCATAATAAAATATTAAACGGCAGTTGAAGAGCTTCAATTTGTGGAGGCTTTTGGGAGAACTATAAAAATAACTGTGAATTGGAAGATGGAAAAGTAATACATCTTCCCTTCATTTGGATGATCTTGATGCTAAAAAAGGCAAATACAAATGTACGATCTGTGATAAAATACCCAAGAGCTGCAGACTTTCAGAAATAGCACAATGTGTGTATTACATACTAAATTTTCCAAATCAGAGCATCTAAGTCAACCTTTTTAGGCTTTTTGACAAGGCAAAACTTGTATGATTCCAGCTCTAGCAACAGAAATTGTGTTCATCTGTATGGGCCGTGTATTTAGTAGGCAGTTTTACAGCTGGCTTATTTTTGAGCCAGCATAACAGCTGTTGCTGTTACTTGGAGCACAGTAAGTCCTCATTGCGAGGGGTTGTGTCAGCAGATGATGTAGCACCCCCTGGGCAAGGATCCCAGTATTTATAGGAGCAGGTACATCACTGGAGCACAATCACTCCAAAATTTTGCTGGGAACTGTAAGTCAGTCACAGACCTTTCTCATTTGAGTAGGGGGCTTCATTCAAGGGACACAACAGCTGTGTTTTGCTGGCTTGCATCAAACAATTGCAAAAGGCAACATGTTGACAGGACTTTGTAGTGAAGATGAAGCCTAAAAATGGTGTTGAGTTTCTTGGTTAAAAAGGTGGTTTACCAAGTAGTAGTAGTTGCCAAGGTAATGGTAAAGGAGAAAAAGACAGCATGGGACCAACAAAGAAGGGTGAGTAAGAGTTAAGGTTTGGTGCATCACCTCTGACAGTCCAACGAAACTTGATGTGCCCCAGCCAGATACTTCTCAGCTTTAATCTCTCTCACAAACATACCTTTAAACTATAAATATTATTTAATGCATCCACTTCTTTGAACTTATGGGGCTAAGGTTAGGTCCCATTAGTCATATTTACCTAATCAATAACATTCTCTGAGCACAGTGTAATGTGCTGGATAATTTTTCCATATCTGCTGGCTATATCTGCAATTACACCCTTGAACTTAAAAGTGCTCTGATTATGGAAAAATTTCTGTAGCACTAATAACACTTACATTAAGGATTTTCAAGCAAGTATGTATACACTAATGATTTTAATCCTAATGAAGACATTATGTTCTGTTCCTCCAGAAAAGAAAGCCCTGGTATCAACTCTAAACTAGTTGCAAGCTTCCATTTTTCCTGATGTTCTAATTATATATGAGAACAAAAACAGAACAGCACTCCTGGCATCTCAGATGGAAATTCTTCTGCTTTTTATAAAGAAAAGGATGGCAAAGAACTGTTTACAACCAAGCCAGAAAATCCTACATTATTATTCAGGATTTGTTTGTTTGTTTTAGAAAAAGCAGGAAAGTATTAATGCCAGACATATTACCTTCATTGGACTATATTGGCTGATCAGAAAACTTGTTAATAATATGGTTAAAACATTACAGATAACTTTGCTTGGGTACTGGTGTAGTAAAACCAAACAAAAGTGTAAAATAATAATTAAAAAAACCAACCAACACACCAAACCAAACAAAACTAATTACCAGATTAATAGATTTTTTTCAGAAATATGATACATTTCTCAGGAATAAGAGCTGCCATATATTGTAAACTACTCACCACCCTTTTGCCTTTTGAAATGCTCGCCCTCAGTTACTATTCACAGGCATCAGAAGTTGTGTAACACTAGTAATCTCAAATAGAAAAACTTTTCCTCTCTGTGGCAAATTTGGCTCATTACAGAAAACAGTATCACACAGAAAACAGTAGGAGAAAGTAGCTGTTCCCATCTCAAGGTTAGCTGAACCAAAACAGAATGGTGCAGTTGCTGCTGGAGGTTAGTGAGTCAAATTTTACTGTGATATCCACTGGGGTATATCACAACAGTAAACCAGAATTCTGAGTAAAGAAGCCATTCCTATAAAACATAAAGATTTAATCTGATATAACAGCTGGAATAGGAAAGAACATGCAATCATAGTTTGTTCTCCTGAGAAAGAGAAAGGAAATTTGGTGATGAGGGCTCTTATTTCACAGCTTAGTAAGCACTGATTGGCAAAAGGAGATGATTCATACACACCCTGGAAAAAATTAAGGTTTGAATATGTACTTCTAAAAGCATCAATCTCTGCAAATACGATACAGTGGAAAAGACCAACCAAAATTAAACTAAAAAACTTGCAAATTACAATCTTGTAACTAATTGCTCCTAAGCAGCAGAAGAGGAACAGCTAAGTGCTTGGGCTTTATTAATTTTATTTCTATTCCACTATGCATCACCTTCCAGCCTCCAATCCTGCCTATATTCCTGCAAGATAAATAAAATACAAATATCATCCACTAGTCAAAATCCTATTAAAAAAAAAAAACAACAAAAACAACAACAAAAAAAACCCCAACCAAAAAACCAAAACACAAAAAAACCCACAAAAAAACAGTTGCAAAGTAAAGACTCTTAATTTCTGAATGGCCCAAGTTAAGCATCCTGTGCAAGTCTTACTTCAGGTCCAAAGTATTACAGTATTAATGAATTAACTATATAATCTCAAATTCAGCTTTTTTACTTGAGACTATCAGTGCTTTGGCAGCCTGAAATCCATCTGCAGACAAAATTCCACTCCTCCTTGTAACTCCAAAAGAGGTCTAGTAGTCTATGCTGTAAGTATAACTACCTTTAAAGAGATGGTAAGGAGATAGAGGATACCCAGTGCAAGCTGCTGTATTTCATTGCCAGAGTCAAACATGCCTTTATTAAAGAGGGGAGGAGCAGAAAAAAAAGAGTTATCAGAAGCTTTTAACAATGTGGATTGTAGCAGATTAGCAAAAACTTAAATCTGATAGTTTTCAAGTCTTTGCTTCAAAGAATTAGATGAGTAGCAGTAAAATGGATGTGTCTTTGGTTTTGATTTTGATTTT
This sequence comes from Falco cherrug, assembly GCF_023634085.1. Lineage (NCBI taxonomy): Eukaryota > Metazoa > Chordata > Aves > Falconiformes > Falconidae > Falco > Falco cherrug. The sequence goes on along the minus strand of NC_073697.1, from coordinate 42,040,027 downwards.
TTTAAAATACTGTTTCAAGGCTAGGCAAACAGAACATAACTTCTTTAATAATTTTTTCCTGAAGCACACAGAGCACTTCAGAGAAAATTAAGGAAAAGAAAGAGCCAGCTGTCCCCTCCTCATCTTGCCTATTTTCTACTCTTAAGAAAGGAAAATAGAATAGCTTGAGAGTGCTGGAAAATACCAGGATGGGAAATTTCAGCCCAGACTAGTTATAGTTCTTATTTTAGATGACCATTAATTTTTGCAAGATACTTTCTTTAACCCTGTGTACTGACTATATCAATCTCACTGTGTTAATATCATCCTACTTACACTGATTTAACAAACTCCTTACAAAGGACCATTATTGTTTACCAGTAGTACCACAGAATATAAATGAAGAATGAGCAGGCTTCACTTTGTCTCTCTAAAACCATTTGATCTGTTTGAGATGTCTATTTAGGTATTAGAACAAGAGGTGGTTTTGTGTGTGTGTACTCATTGATAGAGATTTTAGGCATTGTGACATTTTAGCCACAGCTGTGATAAATGAGTTCCTGGAACCTGGGTCATTTTCTGCTTTCCTGGAATGTTTTCTCACTGCACATCCTTTAATTTCATGCCATTCCTCCAAGATGAGGCAGGCTATGGCTGAGATCCTTTGTAAAACTGAGTATTTTGGCCTGTAAAACATGACAGACCACACTGTAGGCAAAGAGAGTAACCTCAGGTAAAACTGAAAAATGAAAAATGCAAGCGAAGTTTTAATTATGAGTAAACTCTTTTATTTAAGGAAAAAAGTGTATTTCTAAAAATACAGAGAAAAAAAATAAAATTCCCATCTCTGCATGCATCTCCTTTAGCTCCATCAAAGCTGGTGGCTTTCTTGACCCATGAGGTCCACAGACTGTAGCATGCCTGGAGGATTGTTTCTGGTCTGTAGTCCAAGCTGACAACAAGAAGCAGCTAAGCCCACAGGTCCCCAGGCTCAAACTCCTGGAAAGCCAGGCAGATTATTTCTAGTCTTAAGGGAAAAGGAGAGAGGAAAAAAGTCACTTGTTCTTAGGACACTGAACTGATGTGCAGAAGACCTGAGTTTCTCGCCTTGATTTACACTGAGTGGTCTGTGAACACCATTTAATTTGGGTGTCCAAAGTATTATTATGCAAAAAACCCCCTTGAGATGTCCCATAAAATAGGGTGCACATGATGGGAGGCAGAGAAAGTCCTGCAAACTGCTCATGAGGAGGCAGCACAAAAGATTATGATTAGTCCTTTGTACCATTTCTCAGTGAAGGCAAAATAATATTCCAAAAGCCTTTTTCTGGTCACCTTCATCAGTTCTTGTGTGTGAGTTTCCCAGCAATAAATGGAAAAAAAAATTCCAGTAAACAGTCTGGGGGTAGACTGTTTTTCCATACCAACACCCACACAAAGACTTCGTTGTTTTAGCTGAAATCTCAGAACATTATTGTAATGCCATGTTTGATAAGGAAACTCCTCAGCAAAGACCTCAGATCAGTATCTCTTCCAACAATCCTGCCACTGTCTTTGTCATCACTCCTTTGAAACAATTTCCTTCCCTTTATGTACAAATCTGTAATTTACGCTCAGTTTTTATTTCATTGCATTCAGCACTATATGGGTAAGAGTGGGAAAGAACCAGCGAACACGTGAAGCAGTTACGAAACAATAATTCAGGCAGCCTTGGAACAGAAATAGAAAACACATATTAAATCAATCAGAAGTGACTTTGGTCAGTAAGAATGAAAAACAAGTTATTGGGAGTGCATGTGGGATGGCTGTCAGTCTCTGGTTTGTGTAATGCTTTTGCATGGCACTTACCCTAACGCACGGCTACAGCACGGTCAGAGGCGGCACGAAGGGCTCGCACGCATTGCCGCAGCCTTCGTGCCTGCGGTGTGAGCCACGCTGATCAACACCACCTGAATATTTGGCCCAGTGGTTATTTTCTGGGGACAAGTAATCAGATTTCAAAGCACTCAGTGGAAATTAATTTTAAAGGGTGTTATTTTGGTCCCTTGTAATGCAAAACTATGCAGGTTGCTTTTTTTTTTTTTTTTTTCCTCTCTCTCTCTTTTAACATAACAACAGTCCTTGCCTTCAGGGGCCCTTTTTAATTAACAGCATTCTCTGGTTGCACATCAAAGGGCTGGGGAAAGAAAATGAGTCAAAACCTGAGCTTTTGGACCCTAGGAATTTCTCCACCTCGCTGAAACTGCAGGAAATGAAAGGGGGTTTTTATTCTTTTTCCTTTTGCCCATAAAATATTCCAGAAGAATTCAACTGAATTCAGTTTCTTGTTTCGGACAGACCATTAACAACTATTTTAAAAATGCATAAGAAAACGGGCAAGTACAAGCAACTTTTTCCTAAGAAAACGGGCAAGTACAAGCAACTTTTTCCTGGCTATCTTCTGCCATTTTCCAGCAATCCACAATTTAGGAACATCCAGGAATATCTGCTTTTCTACAGCTCCTGAGAGCAAGAGTAAGAGGGCAAAAGGACTCAGTTTAGTGTTTCTGTGTACTGCATAAGCCAACATCTGGCTGCCACAACTTTCTTTGGAAATTTCATATTGATTGCGGTAATTTCATTACTACTTCTGCAAATCTGAAGTTTTTGTTATTGGGAACAAGACAATTTATTGTTCTTCAGAACATGATGATTCCCTGATTCTTCCTTCTGTCTTTCTCAGGTTTAGACCCTGTTGGGTATCCAACACAGGCCTGTTTCTCCAGAAACGTCACTTTGAAGAACCCATCATGCTGTGAAGGTCATAGAGGTGCCCACTACCCTTCCTTCAATAACCTGAGACAGGGCCATGGCCAAAAATTTCATTCCATGCATTCACTAGTGAGGGGATTGTACTTCTCAGAAACCCAACCAGCAATATTTGACCAAATTTTTAAAAAAAGATTTATTTTTCAATGTTATCCTTACAGCACCCTTCAAGAAACTTAGTATCTTGAAAGTTTTTATATATATTCTCTGATAGATGCCTTCCCATGCTGCTGCTGATTTTTAACATGTTATCCCTTCAAAAGCTGGAGTTTGATGTTAATAACAAGTTTTGATTCATTCCTGGGCAAAAGGAATTTTACATGATTGGGAACAAGAAAATAAGGAAAATTCCTTCTGGCTCAAATTTCTATGAATATCTGTATTTTCCATGCTCATTTTTTTATAACCTACGAACATTATTATAAGCTTGTCAAAGGAAACAGATAGCTGCAGTTTATAAGTAGCTTAAAGCATGCAGCAAACATGGCACTGTTACCAAGGTGCAGAAGTCATATTCATCAAAGTAATACTTTCAGGATATTTTTAAGTGGTCACACTTCTAATCTGCACCCTACAGGCATGAATTCTTTGAAACCGTGAAGAATTAGAGACTTGCTTTCTTTTTCATACTGTGCAAGCAACTGAAGTTCCTTCAGCTAAAACTAATAAAGTCATTGCTTTTCCAGGGTCTTTTTCATGTTACTCCAAGCATCCAAGATCTCATTGCATCATAGGATTTGTCCAGAAATCACACATTTAAACACCTTTTCTTGCACAGCACAAATATTTAGATTTGTGCCATTCACAGCCTGAAAGGCCAGAACATCAGTTCTTTAAGGACAATCGATGCATCAAACCTTCCTACAAATCAATTACTTGCTCACATGAGTTTGGGATCTCCAGAGAAACCTTTGTGCAATCTTGCTTCTAGTGTGCTGCAAAATCCAATGGATAATCTTTGACTAGAAAAGCTTGCAGGTATCAATTGCTGCATCTCAAGGCAAAGATATTCTGCCCTCCAAAGAATGAGTCATTGCAGTCTTGACAATTCTGTTTCGGAACAGACAAACAGAATCTCTTTTTTTCTTAGGATATGGCTACAGTCAAAGGTAGTCAACTTCAGAAAGAGAGATAAGATGTAATAACCTCTTTTCTTTTGGCCACATGTCTTTTCAATAATTATGGGATGATTTGTCCATATCCTGAGAACCACACAGGCTGAATACATATTGCTATGTGTTGTCTCTACACAAAACATTCGGTCTGAAATGTTCACCTCAACAATTGATTTGCCAAAAAATATCTACCTATATGTGTACAGATAGGTATAGGTGTGTGTATTTTATACACAAGCACACACTCACACTTCCAAAAACTCCAAAAGTAACTGCAAGTGTGGTGGAGATTGCAGAACTGCTTTAGATTTAAATGTTCTCAGGGGCCAGGACTGAGGGAGAGGGCTGGAGCACCTCTGCTATGAAGACAGGCTGAACATGTTAGGGTTGTTCAGCTTGGAGAAGAGAAGGCTGTGGGGAGACCTTGGAGCAGACCCCCAGTGCATAAAGGGGGTTTGTAAGAAAGCTGGAGAGGGGCTTCTTGGCATGTAGTGATAGAACAAGGGGGAATGGCTTTAAACTGAAAGAGGGGAGATTTACCTTAGATTTTAGGAAGAAATTCTTCCCTGTGAGGGTGGCGAGACACTGGCACAGGCTGCCCAGAGCAGCTGTGGATGCCCCATCCCTGGCAGTGTCCCAGGCCAGGCTGGACGGGGCTTGGAGCAGCCTGGGCTAGTGGAAGGTGTCCCTGCCGATGGCAGCAGCAGGTATGACTAGATGATTTTTAAGGTCCCTTCCAGCCCAAACCATTTTATGATTCTATGAATCACAAATCTACCAAAGCAGATGTTCTTCTTTGCTCAAAAGAACAGGACCATTTATTACACTAATTTCTTCATGCAATCCAAGTGGATTGCAAATGTCCAACCAATCAGTCATGTTCTGCTGTTACCTAAGTAGAGTCCTCCTAAACCTGAACAAGGCATCCTACAGTTTATCTGCACATCAGGAGAGTGCCTGCATAAATAACACTGATTGAGAAGGTTTCTAAGCAGGACAAAAGATTCTCATTCCAAGCTGAAAATCTTTTTTTTTAGCTCAGTTTCCTTTCAAACCTCTCTGAGGATGACAGATCTTTTTACCATGAACAATGTTTTCATAGCTCCCATCATATCAGCTAGGCAAGACAGCAACATCCAAACCACCCTATCCCAGCTTCACCTCTAAAATGTTTGCAGAGTTTTTGCCAAACTAGTTGATGCTTTTTCTGTATTCTGCATGAAACTACATGGTTTTTCCCCAAATATTAAAAAATATTTCTCTGATGGATGTTTCGAGGTTCCTACTTTGTTTCCAAGAAACAAATGACCTCTTTCTTTCCCCCCCACCCATACGTTTGTGAGCCTAGGATAAATGTGAATTTCATTCCAAGATTTTTATAAAGTTGATTTTCCAGTATGTCCCCACCTTTTACTCTCACCGGATGGTAATCTGTCCTCCACCAAAGTGCAGATAACACCACTGACCCTTCTCAAGAACAAGCCAGTTATTGACCTTTGCAGCCTCCCATCTTCAGTAATACTAACATTTGCTAAACATTTTATCTCAGTTTAATTTGATCAGGTAAATTGCTTCAATGTTGGTGTTTTTTGTTGTTTTATTTTGGTGTGGGTTTCTTTTTTTTTGGTGGTGGTGGTGGGTTTGGATTTTTTTATATCCAATAGAACAGGATCCTGGTGTTTAGGCATTTTCAGCTGCTACTAAATTAAAAGGTGTTGGGAATACATGCAATTTCTTGAAAATATTAACAAGGATAAGACAATTTCTGGCTTGTCACTATGACATCCCACAGTGACACATTGCCGAAGATGACAGGATGGTTACTTGCATGGAAACTTACTCTCCTTCCAAGTAGTACAGAAGCTTGAACCCCATATTTCACTACCTCTCCCTGTTTTTCCATCCTTTACTATTCTGGGCTTCAGTTTATACGAGAATGGAGAATAAATCAGCTGGTCCACTCTTTATGGCTCTAGAATCATGTGTATATATATATTAGGACCATATATTTTCCCTTATAAAAAGTGCTAGGTAAATAAATCTGGTTTTATGCCACAATCTCATGGTCACCAGTCATGGGCTCCATACCAGTTCAGTACCTCAGAGAGACATACGTTTTGTAGTAGTTATTCCCTTTCTCTATCAGAAGTCAGAATTTCCCATTTTCCTTAACATTTGTTTTGAGTTGTATGCAGTTGAAAGAACTGGAATCTTCTGCACTGCAGTGCAAATCAATTGTAATACATAATCACATTGTTTGTATGTTGATATATCTGTAACTTTCTCATTTGTAATCCATAGACAACCAAATCTGTCAACTAATCCCTTGTATAAGCTTAATGGCTTGCATGAGTGGAACAGGATGTGAGTCAATACAGAACATGATTCCTTGAGTGCTGTTCATTGTAATTATCATGCCCCTAGCAGCTTTGCCAATTCTCAGAAACATTTGACATTATTTAGAAACCCAACAACTTCTGGCTATTTACTGAACAAGATTCTGGGGAGGAAGGAAAGAAAAAGAAAGGAAAAATTTCTAGCTCAGGTATTGGTGTAAAAGGCTTAAGTGCTTCCTAAAAATCCCACTGCTTCCTAAAGGTTGTAAAGGATCTTCAAAGACTCACATCCTAGTCACAAGTGAGAACTGGAGAGTCTTTTCCTATTAATATGTTAGTGTTAGTCCAGCTCCAGTTGTTACCTTATTTGCTGATACCAAATAATATTTACTTCCAGAATGGGTTGCCTCTTCTTTATGTATTACTAATTTTTTACTGAGTCCACCATTTCCACTTACAAATCTAAAATTCTGTTTGCTTCATCTTTAATTCTTTATATGGGTAAGTGGGTTAGTTTTGTGTCTCGCAGTATAAAAAAAAAGCACCCTCTTTTAAATTCTACCCTCATTCAATCAAAATGCATGTGATAACCAGCCTATGCCTGAATACTCCTGTTTGATTGCTGTAATTTTCCTTAAGGGCAAGTGTCCCTGGTTGCAACAAAGTACCTGTTTCTTTTAATGAACATGTCAAGATTGCTGAAAAGTGTGTTCAGAAAAAGTGTAAGATGTTCTCATTAGTCAGGAAGTTGTGATATTAAGTAAAAAACCATTATGCTTCAGAATTTGTCCAACAGTTCAGTTGGACAAACTGAACAATACCTCAGGCTTCTGCTATTGGAACCCTAACCCTAACCCTGAGTCTAACCCTAACCCTAACCCTGAGTCTAACCCTAAGTCTAACCCTGAGTCTAACCCTAACCCTGAGTCTAAACATCTGTAAGAAAAAAGGAGAAAAAAGAAAACACAACCACAAACGAGTTGGTGGTTAAATGAGTACAGAACAGGATTATTGTAACTCGTGCCCTTTCTTACACCTACCTACTGTATACTGCAGTCTCATTCTTTTGAGTACCTAATCTTATTCTCATCTAATGCTTTTAAATAACATCTCACCCTTGCAGAACAGTAAAACCTCCTCAGGATATAACCTTGGTTTTTGTGGGTTTTTCCCATCTACTGGAAGATAAGACAGGATAAATGAAAATGAGAAATAAGCTATATGTTTAACTTCAAGGATGACAACTAAGAACAGTAGTGAATTCCCCACACAAAGAGTGGATGTCTTCCTTGAAGCTAAACTTTGTCCAGAAGCAGTGCATGAAAAAATGGTGAGATTATCCAGATAAAGGTATACTAGAGGTCAAGCAAGATGATTAATTTGTTCCTCTCTGCTTCCCTTATGACTTACATGACTATGAACTTTGCAAGACTTACGCAATGATAGTAATAACCATCTATATAATCTTTTTCGTGTGTTCACTGTTCTGAACACTTTTGCAGCAGCAGATGGCTTTGTTTCACTGCTTGTCTGCAGAGTTCAAATGCAAATGTGTCACTTTAGTATTGTCTGTGTCATCTAAGGTAATTGGAATTACGTAAACAACCAGTTTGTTATATATTCTACTAATCATTTATCATCTTGTGGAAAGCTGTAGGATCTTTGCCTGATGGCTTCTGAGTCATGTTGAAATCAGGCTTTGGGACAGAAACAGAGTTAGCATAAACTACTGGAGGGTCCTGCTGAGAACTTAGCTGAAATTTCCAAGGGTGGCATGAAAGAAAACAGTCCAGACCTTCATTTCTATTGCACCAGCTGTATGCTTTATCAAGGGCATTGTTTGACCTTTCCTTTTGGCAGCACTATAAATTGGCCCTCAGAGAGCTGTACCTAAAAAGATACAGCATTTTATTCCATGTGCATAGCAGTGGAGCGCACTTGTCTGAGGGCTGGTACAATTAATTAAGCTAAAGGAAATTTGGTTTAGATGTTTGGTTCATTGGTTTTCACAGCTGAAATGAAGGATAAAATCAGCTTCTTTATGCATTTGTTAGGAAAAAAAAAATATCCTTTTAAACTGTATTAAATTAAACTCCCACTCCAGCTGAATTACAAAGTAGGTTGCCTTCGTGCGCTCCTTTACCTCCACTCTTTCATGCTCATATACCAAGGAAAGCTTTTTTCCAGATGGAAAAATATGAGGTAACTATCACAGTTATTTCCCAATAACAATTCTCTTTTTCCCATATGACTGGTTTTCTTCAGAGGGCATACACTGACCAAAAAATAAACATGAGGACATTAAATATATACTTGCCTGTAAGGGCATACGAGATCTGATTTTCTACTACAATTGAAACTTGGCTGGGAGATATCCAAGCAAAGCTAAAAGCCTTACCAAAAGTGCAGAAAACAAGCAGAAAGAAGGCATTCTTTTCCTGAGTTCAGAAATTGGCTAGAACTACCTGCCTTAGAGTTAGAAAATGCACTAGATTATCTCCCACGGTCTCTCTTTCTGCTGGCCTTCAAAATTTATGTGGTTTTATGGAAGTAGTGCTATGATATGGCTTGAGGACACAGACCTGCTGAAGATGACATGAGCATTTGCTTAAGCTGGCATCCCCAGAATATGAAATATTGGTGGATAAAATCAGATCTTTATATAGATGAATTTGTTGCCTATATCCAATATATTTATGCTGAAGAAATGACATTTTACCCTCAACTGTGATGTCCATGGAGTTACATTTGAGATCTGGATTTTCCTCACGTTGTATCATATATTACTAACCTGTTGGACACCACAGCACAGATTAATCTAATTTTAGGCAAATATGCTTAAATATATAGCCAAATACAGGCAAACTGGGGGCTAAGTCTCTGGGTTGCTCCGGTAGTCAATACAGAGAAGTAAGTGTCAGAGGACTGCTACACACAGAGGACTGTATGCCAACTAGACAAAGTCTGTGACAACTGGGCTTTAATGTAATTGTATCTGTTAACTGCCTAATATCAAACAAACCTTCTACCTTAGGTTTTGAGATGGTGGGGTTTATTTTTGTTTTGTTGGTTTGGGTTTTTGTTTGGTTTGTTTTTTTCCCCTCAAACTGTTTATGCTGCTTTCAAAGTTATTTTTCTGTGTAACCCTCTGTACATTTTTTCTGTGGCCCTCTGCTACTTCTGTCCTCTGGATAAATGTTCATGGCTTTTTCATAACTTGTCTGAGATCAACATCTAATTCTAATCAAGGATGTAAGAGCTTGGAGGCAAAAGACAAACGCAGAGAAACTTTAGGACTTTTTCCTCAGTGCCTTAGAAAGGTCTTTGCATTTAGTCTGCTAAGCTAATTGCAGCTTCTACCAATTTGTGAACTAAGTTTATGAGAAAAAGAATCTTAAAAATTAGAAAAATAAATCCTGTGGTAATGTGCATCATTATAAACCCAATAGCTTCATGCTTCAAATTTAAACTCCAGGTCTGCAAAAAAGTGTTGCTTTAATTATAGTATTTAGCTATTCTAATCAAGATACTTCAATTTGCCACCTTCAAAAGGTATGAAAATATTGGTGACATTATGTAATGAAATATGCATTTTGAGTTTTGCTTGTGGTGCAAGAGATGCAAATTTTGTTAGGATACTTACAGTTTCTTTGCTGTTTATTTTTGGGGGTTTGCAGCTGATGGAATTAGATACCTTGCTGTCCTCGAGCAACGTCCAAGGGCTAGTGCAAAAGGTCTTTGGTGTGGATGTAAGGTCAGAGTATGTTTTTTATCTGGACTTTTCAACCTGCTATTTAAGCCAGCAGTTGTCCTCAAGCAGGGTTGTACAACCCAGGCTGCTACCTCCTGCAGTGCTTCAACAAGCAATTTCAATAGCATTGACTAATTCATGTAGTGCAATTTAAAAACATAAGCCAAGAAATACTTTGCATTTTACAGCACAGGCTGTCTAAAAAGCTCACAGTTTTTTCATTAAATACCTTCCAGTAATTTTAGATGCTCTACTTAGTGGACTAGACATGGTGCCAATCTGATTTAACATCAGCAAACTCTATTCAAAACTGGACTTTAAAAGCATCAGGTTGGTCATCCAGACAGATCTTTCTATGTAGCAGATGAAGAATTCTTAAGATCTTATGGCTGGAAACTAAATCTAGGAAAATTCAGACTTATAAATAAGTCTGAATGTTTCTTGCAGTTATTTCAACTAATCATAGGAACATCTTAGTAAGGACTCTGTGAAATTCACAGTCACTTGAAGGCTTCAACTGAATCTTATGGCTCCAAGTAAATCACAAGATGTGGAATTGTTGAAGGGAAACATAGAATAAAGTACTATAGTTTGTGTTATTTGAATATCAGATGGGATGATCTAATTTTATAATCTGAGAATCATGCCATCAAAAAATTAAAATATAATTGAATTAGTCTGTCTAATATATCAATACAGAAAAATTGCCAAAATAGCATATCTCTTTTTCTTTAGCCCAAAAGAAAAACAAAACCCAGATTGTAAAACATATATTCAAGGCAGTAGAGAGCATAAAATTGAACACTTATCTCCACATCTTTACAGTCTGTGCTTCTCCACAAACCCCCGATTATTCACTGTGTCAGTAATCTGTTAAAATTAATGGGAACTGCCATTTATCTCATCTAATACCACTACCCACAAAGCCAGCCTCCCTACTCTGAAACTCAAAAAAACCCACAAACCAAACCCTCAAAACAACCAGTTAATTGTAAGCCAGCTAAAATTTCTGCTAGTTAGTTCTAAAATAGCAGAGCAGATTGCAAGGACAGGACTACGCACTCTGCTCAAGTCACTTTGAATACCTGTGATATAGCAGCTCCTGAAACCAAGAGCACTAATTAACTTCAACTGTCATTTATTAACTTCCTCTGTTATCAGTCATCCATGATTTGAAGGTTTGTGGCCCTGTAAACCTCTGCTCACCTTTGCTGATCATGCTTTCACAAGTTCAATCAGAAAGTAACTCTGGCAATCCTTTTTATTCTATTTTTCATCCCTGTCACAATTCAAAGGTCTTCCTACTATATAATTTTCCTGATCATAGACCACAGAACATTAGCTTCATTTTATGACCATTAAAAAAAAATATATCAACGATCCTATTAATTGGTACTGTTTAATTCAAGTAGGCCTTCCCCTGGCTGCCATCAGAGGACTTTATTCCAGTGTCATTGTCCCTTAGTACAGATGGGTGAGACTATTCCATCTGGTCTTTATGAAATGCAAACTAAGTGCTTGAAGTCATAAAAATGTTATAACAAGTATTTTGCAAATATTAAAATGTATTTTTATGTCAAACACAAAACATTAGATTCCCTGAAAGAAGGTAAACGAAGGATGGGAGTGGGAAGAACCTGAGGAGTAATACACAGTCAGAAAGTGTCTGAAATACAGTCAGAAATCGTCTCAGAAAGTGATTCATTACCAAATACAATGAAGAACCCTTCATTTCACGGCAAGTAGCTGCAAACAAAGGCACTGTGCGAAGAGCTCTTCTAAGTTAATAAAGGTATATTAATAAAACCCACTTTTAATAGATCCTTTGAAATGTCATTTACCATCAACAGCACTTGGAAAGGTTGAGAGGGAAAGAGGCTTTAGTAGAAACCCTCTCCAAAAGACACTTTGAACAGAAGAATGTTTGTGAGCCATGCCTTGGGTCTCTGATATGCCTCATAACATACACTCTGTAACCATTGGGAATGAAAAAAAGAGTCACACACACATTGAATCTGTGCTTTGTATTTCTCATACATTTCTTCCAGTTTTGTTCCACTAAATAAAGATCTTTTGTGCTGCTAGAATAAAATCCCAGCTTTCTTGTAGGTTGTGTTTACAGCATGCCCAAGTGCCAGACTGTGAGCACACTGCTTTTGAAGAAGCAACAAATCTACAGAAAACGGTGTTGCAAGACATATCTTTCATTGTTTCTGCCAATGAAGACAAAATTAATATCATGGAGACTTGAGGACATTTTGCTGGGAAATTTCAAGAACCGTCTTGAGGGGTGAAACCCTTCCAGGTATATCTTGATTCCAGAACCACTAGCATGGTGAAAAGGCAGCCCAGCAATGTAGCAGCAGGAGAAACCTGTATTGTCAGAGTAACTGCCAACAGCTGAGGCTTTAGCTCAGATTGCCAGAATTTAAGCTCTGAAAGACACATCTGGGAGAGCAAGCTGGAGATGTTTCCTGCCTTACATAACAAAAAGGAGACATTTTCCTCATATTATCTACCTCCTCTGTCTTCCTGATACCCATAGCCTAGGCTGTGTGACCCTCAGCAGTGTGTGCTCACTCATGTGAGCAGTGCTCAGCATGGGCACATCGTGTCCACTTCAGTTGCAGCTACTCAGCCTTATTCCTCTCTCCTTGAGAGATTGTCTCTCCTGCCCAAGTTGCACCAGAAAGTAGCTTTACCCTGAAGTAAATGGAGCTTTACACCACTCCAGACCTTGATACTTCAATAAAGATAATCTGTGTTGTGATGGTATATCTCACCCAGGTATCAGAACCATAGCAGCCTTCACATAGAAGCTCCAGCCTTTGATGTGTCCCAAGAGGCCTGCTTTCTTCCTTTCAAAATGCTTTGACCGTCTCAGGAAGAAAGGTGGAATAAAAATTAAAGTGAAGTCACTGATTATTCTTCACTACCTGACTTGTAGAATTAATATGCTGTAAGGCTTGCTTGATTAACATTAACATTGTATGGAAAAAGAGTATTTTAACGAAACGAGTGAGGGTATTTTCTTCTCTGATACTTTGAAGATATGCGGTTAACAAATATAAATTACAGACAGGAGTAGATGGGATATCCTGAACAGTTTCCTGCTTGTTTATTTTGTTGGGTTGTTTTTTTGTTTTCACTGAGTACTGCCCAGTCTGTTGAAGATGTAACAGTGCAACCGAAGATAACAACAGAAACAGAAACAGTGGAGAAGAACAAACTGTATCTGCACTTAGTACTCATTTGTGTGGCAGACCCACGTGGCCACATTCTGAGGATTTAATATCACAGCTTTGGCTTTGGCATAGTAATATTTTTTAAGTAAATGTCAGACAGAGGTGTGCGGGGGAGAAGAAAAAACATATTCAGAGTGTGATTAAAAAGCATTCAGCAGCTGTCTCCCAAATCATCCCTGTCATCCTTGCACACACACACATATATATATATATATACTTATATTTTTCCAGCTCATTACGGAGTCAGTCCAAAAGCCACATTGACACTGTGTAGCTGCAACATCCCTGGAGCATTCTGAAGCCCAGATCTCCTGTGTGTCCGCCACCTTATTCAGCTCATGAAGCTTTTTGTTAAGCCCACAACACCACCATTCTGGCGCACTGCATTCCCTGGTTCTCACACAGCCCACCAGCAGGCCTCTTGGGCTGTCTGGTTGCCCCCACACCAACAATTCTGTCTGGAGTTCCTGGGCCCATCCGCCTAAGAAAGCCCTCTGCATGCCTGTGCTCTTGTGTCATGCTCCAGATCTGTCACGTAGGACGTGGCTCTTAAAAAACTCTGGAGCAAAGCCATGCTAGCAAAGCTCCTGCCTTATAGAAACTATGTTCCCTGTGCTAGAAATATCCATCCCTTCTCTAGACTCACCCAAGCACCTTCAGTGATCTTCAGCCACTCCTAGCCTCACCAAAGGCTAGCTGTGCTGACAGCCAAGGAGACACAAGCCCACTACAGCATGGCAAGCCTGAAGCTTTTATGCTAGAGAGGAAAAAGTGAGCTTTGTATAAGATTATCAGAGGATAAATTTTTGGATGCTTTAGAGCCATTTAACCATTCCTAGCATAGTGCAGAAAGGCTTGGCACTGCTGTACCAAGTAACAGCCCTTCTGACTCTCAAGGTGAGTTCAGTTTTCAGAGTAAATTTTCCAAAACCAGCCACTTATTTGGAGGACCCCATCGTATTTGAATGCCAAGTCCAGCTGGTTAGCTTCAGCTGTGTTAGTATCTTCCGCTCGACTTGACAGACACCTGATTAGATTTTAACCGATGAGAGAGTAGAAGACAGCATGACAGGTTTCTGAAGCTGCTCAGATCTCACCTAAAGTAGGGATTTATAAGCCAGGATTCAGATGTCATGGCAGGGGGTAGAGAGAACATTTCCCTGGATGATACATTCAGCAAATGTAGAATTCCAGGGAAATTGATATTCACTGAACAAAATTAGAATTTAAAATTAGTACTAACCAAAAGCTTTCTGTGGAATATTCTCTGGTATGAAAATAAGTTGATTATAGATTCATGTCTCATTATGAAAAAGTACCTAAATGCTTAAATTTTAATGCAACTGAAATAAAACTTTTTGACTGCAGGAAATAAACGTTTCTATGTTTTGTTTTACACTGACTTGTTTCAGAATGCCATTATATATAAAGTTATTTTATATCCTGTTTTATCCAAACAGAGATGTACATGCATTTTTATATAAATATATATACAAGCACTTATACATATTATACAAATACATTTAATAATTTTGGTTTGTGTTAACATGTTAAAAAAAGTGTCTTTTCTTCCCACACAGAACAATGAGCAAAAATGAGTTTAAAATGCGGAATTAGATCAGATAAATGCAGATACTTCTTATTTATATACAACACATTCTTCTGCACAGCAGCCTGGTCTGGTTCAAAGATAAAAGCATTGTCTTCCTGACAGCAAAAGGAATTCACATGCCTTCAACATTACCTACCCTTCTTTCAGTACAATGATCAGCTTATCGAGCCCATTCACTGCCCGAATAAATGGGATGGACTGAAGCCAGTTGTGAACTCCCTAAAAGCAATTTCGTTATACTTGTGCTGCAAGCTGCAAGAAGCGGGTCTGCGAGAAGCAGCATCATTTGGACTGCCAAGAAATATTTCTGAAGAGTTTGCTAGCATGCCTAGAGTGAGAAAACCACCTAGGGGTATTAGAAGTAGACGCCAGCAGTCTCTGAAAGAGGACTTCTCTAACCCAGTTTAGAACCTCAAAGTTGCAACTCCGGGTTTGCATTGTTAGGCTAAATAAAATTCTCCTCTCCCCATGCCATCTATAGGTGAGGAAACCCACCCATAGATGCATAAAGCCTTCCCCTATAACATGTCTGAAAGCTTTTTCAGGAACTTAATGGGAAAAGATGCCTTTCTGCCTTCCTCAGGAAGGCACTTTGAGGCTCACAGAAGGGTGAGAAGGTAAGATGCGCCAACCAGCCTTGTTTACTGTTTCTTCATGGAGAAAGATATCAAGGGCTATACTTAGACTGCACGTTATGTCCTAGAACCTAAGTTTTATTCTCTGACCTGCTTGTAAAATGACAGCATAGCCCAGGGAGGGCTAGATGCATCTCCAGACTTAAAAAGCTCACCGTTTACTTGGGATCAGCAGCACTTCACTTTCACTATATAATTATAATGGGTGATCTAAGAAAAGCTCTTTTCAAAGCAGTGATCAGGACTCCTCTCTCTCATGTCTTGTGGTGCTAACCTAGAGGAGCCTTAAGCAGACTCCCAAGAAATATAGCTTGCGGTCCAGCGTGGTTTGTGATGTCCTGTGTCTTCCAGCTTTCCTGGGGCATGTCAGGACTCTCATGCGATAAGTAAGGCTGGGACTGGGGCTGCTGCCATTTGGGAGCTACCTGACAATGAAGAGATGGTGGTTCAGAAAGACAGACATTACCCATCACTAGGGAATTCAGACAGGGTGGGGAGGATGCTGGATCTTGACCCCTCCTTGGGGCCAGTCCTTGATTCATGTACTTGTTAAGTTAACATATTGAAGGATTGCAGACATTTTTCCTGGGCCTACAGCAGCACAACTCCCTTTCGTTCCTGCCATATCTATTGCTGAAGCTGATGCTGCAACAGTGTGCTACTTTTAGGCCCTTCTAACCATTGTGGACTTTCCCCAAATACTCTCCTTTTGCAGAAAAAGCAGAAGCTTGTATCTTGGCAGGGCCAACTGGGATGAAGCTCAGCTCCCCTTCTGAAAAACACTGCTGCCAGTCTGTACAACGAAGTGGCAAAATGATATCCTGGATGGCCAGAGACAGACAACAGTGAGCTTGGAAAATGCATTTGCTGGAAGGTTTGCATTTTACTTAAGTCCTCTGAACTTCCAAATTCCGCATTAGATATAATGCCACTGGCACAGTCTGCAATTGAGCCATGTCCCTGGATAATGCTGCCGCCACTTTGCTATTATTTCAAAGCTCCTTCACTTCCATAACTCCGTTTTGCTAATAGTTTACAGAACTATGGTAAAATATTTGCTTTGCCATCCCAGAGGGGCTGTTTTGCTGAAGGATCCAAAGCTGACTCATCTCCTATAACAGGGTTTCTCTTTGCTCTCTTGAGATCAAGGTAATTTGTAAAGTAAATGTGGGCTGGCAGCACAGGTACAGAATAACGTCTTTAAGTTTCCCACCACTTTCACAGAGTTCAAAAGATACAGTACTCAATGCCAACACATTGTCCATGTCTTTTTTGCTATTTCTTATCCATATCAACACATGCCACAGTCATACCTAGTGTCAAAGCCTCCGTATGTGAGGACTGTGATCATGCTTTACCAAGCCACCATTAGTTCCCACCGAATCGCATTTCATTAGGGCTCTCTAAAGAACCTTGCTTTTTCTGACTGCCACTTTTTGCCACATAGCTTTAGGCAGATAGAAAGTCCTACCTGATACTGTCAGGTGGAACTTTTGATGACCTCAATTGACACGTCATTTGTCTTTGTCTCACTATATCAGTTATCTTGACCTGATTTTCCTTCTGATTATTCCGTTATCTTCTCAAGCCACAGGAATACACAATTTATGACCTGATTATAATAGCTGAAAGGACAGAGGTACTGCCTACTTCAGCTTTATTGATAGATACAAAAGGTCTGGCTGCCTGATCTCTGCTCAGTGTTATTTGGGAAGCTGACAGGTCCAGGGCCATTGTCTTTAGGGACCATCCAGTCCTAAAAGCAATGGCAGTTCCTGCTGCCTTCACTGCCATAAAAACAAAAGTAAAAAGCTGAACAGCTCGTTACATGCAGGACATCATTCCTGTGGGCTCAGCTCCTGGGGACTCCAGAGTTTTGCTGGGCTCTACCACTTTCTTCTGAAGACTTCCAAGTCCAAACTTTTGGTAGATGGGTTTGCAAGACAATGCAAGACTGTTCTCCCTCATCCATTTGGGCCTCTCCCACTCACTCTGAAGTAAAATTGCAAATCGTACCTTGATAGCCATCACCA
Source organism: Falco cherrug (assembly GCF_023634085.1). Taxonomy (NCBI): domain Eukaryota; kingdom Metazoa; phylum Chordata; class Aves; order Falconiformes; family Falconidae; genus Falco; species Falco cherrug. The sequence goes on along the minus strand of NC_073697.1, from coordinate 42,022,513 downwards.
CCATGCCAGTGCCAAGCAAATTAATGAGAGCAGGATTTTGCATGTCAGTTGGACTGGGCTTGATGCAGGATACTGCATCTCCAGAGGTTACCTGCTATATATTTAACTCTAGCCCTAGGAAAGGTGAAAGCTAGCTCACAAGTGCTTCGTAGCTAGTATGTGCAATGTACACATAGTCCTTGGTTCTCATTCTGTAGCAGCCATGCCATATAGGATATTTACCACCCATTTGGGGCTTACTCGGTAGCTCTTCTGTCACAGCACTCTCCAGACTATCAGGCTGCAACAAGGTCTTTCACCATCTCATACCAGCATACTCTTCATACCAGTCCCTCTGCTGCTTTCTCTTCTCACCTCATCCAGAACATGCATTCTCTCTCTACTTCTTCCTCTCTCACCTTCTCTTCCTCTCTGCTCTCTCTTCATTGGCACTCAACCAGCCACACCTGCACCTTATCTACATCGGCCAACCCACCACCCCTAAAGCCAGCCCACAGTTGTATATTACCAATGCTAATTAACCCAGCTTCATTCCTCTACACTTCCCCCCCCTTTTTTAACATTTCATACCTTATGTTTTTAACAATCATTACAACCTTTTTACAAATACATTTTTCATACAGTCCTCTATAACTCCTCTACGCTCTTCCACTCAACTACTAACATATCTCAGAAATGTTGAGCTTCAGCATTGATTATAGAAAGGGATGAGAAAGTTTCAGTCACAGTGTTGATGCTGACTGGCATGTCACACAGACCTGTGTCACGTGGCCAGGCACGTGGGCATGCTGCCTTCTCTATTTGGATTACAACTGCCCCGATTCAGCAGCAAAGTGTTGAGATTCAGTCTTTGCAGGGATAAATTCAGATATTTTGAATATTCAGTGCAGCTGGAGGAAGAAAGAGCCAGGCATAATTTTACATCTGGCAGCACCAGCGCTAACTAGTTAAGCATCAACTGTGCTGTAAATAACACTGTGATTCCCAATATAAATTTTCAGACTTCTTGTGGATTACACTGATTTGTCAACCAATTAATCTCGTCGGTTCATCACTGTAACATCTGTCGAGAGCGAAGATGCCTTGTTGTAAGAAAAAAAAATAATAAATCTCTTTGGGGCTGTGGGTGACATAACTGTGGATGCATTTTACACACAGTGAGACCAGAGTTATCAGCCTTCACTCAGTGCTGGCAGGACCAGTTTGGTGTTGATGATCCTTAAGCTTTATGCTGCAAAGGCATCCAAAATTTGAGCACAGCATGTGTAAGAGTTTGTCAGCTTTATCATTCTTGTATACACTGCAGACTGCTGCTTCCTCCACATGGTGTTCTTCCAGATAGACATTTCTGCTGGCGCTTGGTGAGTTTCATCACCTTTAACTGCAATGAAGCTACAGCTTGGGAAAAATGTGTGTTGGAATGGGGTGGTGAAGATTAGGAAGTTATTTAAAGCTTGATGCCTGGGGCAGGCACCCATGGACAGCAAGGGCTGGCTGAAAAGGGCCTGAGACCACTTTCTGAGGACACCATGAAGGAGGAAAACCTCATCTTTCAGTCTAGGGACTGCCCTGGTCCCTGCTAAGTGAAAAGTCTGAAGAATATCTCCTTAAAACAAAATGCAAGGCTCTGCCTCTGGCATGTGATGGATTAAAAGGTACTTCTTTTTCCAGAGGGACTCCTTTGCGTGAGCTGCTGCTGGTCACATACATTGGGACCATGGTTCCCATAAGGGCAAAAAGAATGGCAGTAATTTCAGTTTTATTTTCAGGAAGAAGTAAAGCAAATGTGGTGGCAGCACCTGGGAATATTAACATGTACCTTTAGAGGTCACTTGATCACAGCACTACTGAAATTAAAATAACTTTCTAAATTAACATTTGATCTTGCAGAGAATGCAATTTAGTTGGATTTAAGCAAGAGGAGATGGGATGACATTATTTGTAACTGCAAGCTGCTGCCTAAATGTGGCAGCTTGCAACTACACTGCTCGTGATGAACCATTTATACAGCTGTGTGCCTTTGATCTGAGAGTCTCAAATGCTTCAGAACATAGCCATAAGGTGGGAAATATTCTGAAGGTCAGTAATGTTTACCCTTTTAGATAAAAAAGGAGTGTTACTCCTGGCAATAAAGCAGTCATGTTTTCACAAGTACATGGGATTAATTAGATTAATTTTGAAAAGAATTTAGTATTTGTTTTAAAGAATCTGAAAGTATTTATAAAATATCTGCAACTTGCTCCTTTTTCATTTTATATACACTTAAGCTAGAGTCATACACAAAATCATTGTGTGTGGCCTCCAGAGATGAGCTACTCTGTCTTTCTGCCCCGAGGTAGAATCAGGTGTAATTTCTGACCCTGTCAGGTGTTTTGCCCAACCTGCTTTTAAAGGACTCCATTGATACAGATTTAGCAATGTACCAGGCAATTAATTTCAACACTTTGCTATCCCTATCTTTAGAAAATTCTTATCAATGTATTTTTTTGTTGTTGCAGTTGATGCTTCTCACTTTTTTTTTTTTTTTTTTTTTTTTTTTTTTTTTTTTTTTTTTGTATGCCACAAACATGGAACCAGATTTCTGCCCCTTTCTTGCTGGAACACTTTTTAATGTATGAAAATTGACGGCTCATGACAACGTGCTGAGTGGTGAAGGGATGCCAGCTGTGGATGATCTGCCCTCTGTGAGACATTGCAGAGAGCTCCTGATGTCCCACCAGCAGCAAACGGCTCATAAAAGAGACTCTGCTGGTCCAGAAGTAGTGAAGAGCTCAAACTGGGCACCACAGTTTTGATGCTTTCCTCACTTTTAGAAGCCTATAAGCTTTTTCATTGAGAAAGTGACTTAAACAAAAATCGCACCTGTGATAATAATTACATAGTGCAGCACTAGGTGGAAACTGCAAGGAATGGATACATGTTCCCAAGAGGGGTTGTAGTGGTTTTCTTTATTGCAGGAAGAACCTCGTAAATGTGTTCATATGTGAAGCTGGATAAAGGTGATATAAATAACACAACAAAAGCACCTTCACAATACTCATTGAGGTATAAGAAGGAAAAAAAAGAAATAGATACAGACGACATTTAAAAGCTCATAGGCAGCATCTTTGTCTTCATGTGCCTTGTCAGGAGCCACTTCCTAATACCTTTAACTGCTTTAAGGTCACAAGGTCAAGTTCAACAGTAGCTGAGCTGCTGTACCTACAGATTGAAACAAGCTGTCGTGTAGTGAATAAAGTTTGTTCCTATAAGGCAGGAAAAGCTTGCAGTATGGCAGGAATTGCTGCTAGTGCTCATTAGATGGCACCCTTCCTTTATGTTAGGAAGGGAAGTAACAGCTTGGCTAGTTTTGAAACGACAGTCTCTCTGGCAAGCATTAAAAAAAAATATTCTTCCCAGTTGTTGTCATTGGCAAGATTTTATATTAGTTGCTATGTCAACCCACCACCCACACTGCATTCACCTCACCCACCCAACTTTCCCTGCAATAGCAATCCAATACCATTCCCCCTTCCAGCTCAAGTATGACTCACAAAGATGCTGTAAAAAGTGAAAGGTGAGTGTATTCCTCCCTCTGAAGACACATCCAAACCACCCTTGGTTGAAGCAGTTCCTAGACAGAGAGTTATATATAGAGTGCTCTTTGGAGTGTTTCCAAGGCAGGAGACTCAATCAATGCATAATTATATTATGTAATATGGAAGAATAATATGCTATGACTGAAAAGGGCTTCAGTAATGGGAGAGAGCCCTGAATTGTTATGCAGCACATAGTGTCATTGGAAAGAGTCAGTGTCATGTTCATGGACTATAAAAATCATCTTAGTGACCTTGGTTTGATGTTTTTTCATTAGACACAAAACTCTCCTTTCAAACAGTTCATGATTTTTGATATTTTTTTTTTTTTACTTTGCATTAAATAAATGCCTTTAGGATGCCCATGCTGATGGATTATTTTTTTTCATCTTTTTTTAACAGCAGGAAACATTCCCTTTGCATTAGCTGAAGATTCAAGCTCCACAGTAAGCTCTTTTAATTGATTTTGGCATTTATCAGGCCTTTAACTGACTCCTTAGCCTGTTCGTTATTTTAATGCCAAGTCTGTTTTTTAGGGGACGTCTCTTCTATTTTCTAACTTTGAAAGGCAAGCTGTTAGCTTGCAAATCGGCTTTATTATTCTTCTAGATCTGAGTGAAGAGAACTTTGTTAATAGAACAAAAGCTAAAACAAAACAAGCTCCGTGATCTACTAACCACTAACACTTTGTTCAAGACACATAAAAATTGTATTATAAATTACCATGAAACTGATTAGGGTAGGAGTAAATCACAACTTAAATACATCTCTAGCTTCATGGCATTCACAAATGAAGCAGAATTAATGGTATCTGAGGTTAGTAGTCCATGCTTGTTAGAAATCCAAATGGTGTGCTTTGTAAATTTATTGGTGTACCTGATACGATGTTAAAACCAATAAAGCAGCAGACATTTACTAGTTGAAAATGTAATAAAATATGACGTTTTAGTACCTGCACTTTAGCAATTCTCAAATTGACGCTCCTGCCACTGTAAATGACCCTGAATCATTTAATTTCTCTGAACACCTGCTCTGCAATTTATTTGCAGACTTTCTGACACATGAAAGTAAAGTTCTCATTCATCTGTATTCCCATTTGTACTGGTGTGAACCTTCCAGCTCACAAAGATAAAAGGAAAAAGGAAGTTGACTGACCCACTCATTCCTTTACTGCTGTTACTGCTTTTATTATGTTTGTATTTAAGGACTTAGAAGTCCCTGTTGTGCTTGGCATTGCACTAAGAAGAGCAGACAGCGCTTCTTCTAAGGAGCTTATAATTTAAGCAGAAGTGTTACAGCCAGGATGGAGGGAGAGTTATAACACACAAACCAAGTGTGACAGCAGCTAACTTTCTCTCATTCCTGCCTGTCATATATTAGGGTAAGGTTGGGTTGGGTTTTTTACTATGCGTGGAGAAGCAGACAGTGAGAAAAAAGAGGAGGCTGAAGGATCAGGTGGGGAAAGAGGGAAGGTGGAGAACTGCAAAGAGAAGAAAGGACTGAGGAATCAAGGGAAGAATTGAGGGAAAAAAGAGCAGAACAATTAAATTGCACACTGCGGGTAGCTCCCTGGATCCAGAGGCCTCAACTCAGATGGATTCCAACTCATTAGTCATTTCACCAAGTCACCTTATTTGGGGACCCAATTGCCTTGCATTTGCTATAGCTAATGGATGGAGATGGAGGCCAAAGAGATCTGTCTTCCTTCAGAATTGCTCCTCTGTCTCCATTGATAATGCACAAATTCTAGAGGCACTAGTTTCCCTGACACAGGTGCCTCAGATGGATATCTAAAGTTAGATGGGTGTGCGATTTGGCTAGAAATCCCCCCCAGTGTCATCCCACACCCATTCTGTTATTGGGAAGAAGGATGACCTTAGCTAATCACTTTTACAAGCTTATTTTTCCACTGAGTCATTGCTTTGCCTGCCACTATTTCTGCCAGATGGAGAATTTGGATGTTTCTTTCTCTAGTCCCTCTTAATCCCACAATAGCACATAGTGGAGTCTCCTGGAGATGGGACAGTATCCTGATGAGGCATGGTTAAACATGCTCTTCCTCCAGCATCAGCTGCAATTCAAAATGGGCAGTCAGCTGCCAGAGAAATGAAACAGAAAGCTCCCCATTAATGCTATTTGTCAGAAGTACTTAATATCATACTTGCCTTTTAGCCTTACTCGTCAACATCCAGAGGGAAAAAAAAAAGCCCAACCAAAATGAAGAAACCTTCTGATTAAATCAGATTTGACAGAACTTTCCTCAAGAACAATGGCTTTAAAACAGCTAGAAAAAAAGCTTCTAAAAATAGACCGAATTGATCTGCCTTTGAAAAAAAAATCAATCCTAAGATGAAAGAAAAAAAATCTATTATTCCCCTTCTACCTTCTCATAATTGTTTCTGAAGTCTGGGTTTCACCAAAAAAAGCCATTTCAATCAGTGCTTTTAAAATAGGTTAGAGTCCTTCTGTTCTTTTCTCTTCTCTTTTTCCTTGGCTTGCCAGCATGGTACACAACACCTTTTATGTCTGTACTGATAAAAGAATGTAAATCTAAGTTCCAAGACCAAGAAAATGTCATGAGGAAGAACCTGAAATTAAGTGTATTCTTATTGTTCCCGAACAGATCATCAGAGCTGCTTTCATTTACTTACATATTCATTTATATTTTATCTCCTGCTGACTAAACAAAACCAAATTGTGTATGATATGTAAAGAAATTTCAATTAACAATTACTTCTCTGCAAATTTTTATAAGCTCAAGGTAGATATATACATCACTGCAAGTACAAAATACTTTAAATAGTGGATAGATAGATATACAAACTTTTCAGTAGGGCCTGTTGAATAGGACAAGGGGTAATGGTTTTAAACTAAAAGAGGGTAGATTAAAAATAAACATAAGTAAGAAATTTTTTTATGATGAGGCCAGTGAAACCCTGGCACAGGTTGCCCAGAGATGTGGGAGACACCCCATCCCTGGAAACGTTCAAGGCCAGGCTGGACGGGGCTCTGAGCAACCTGATCTGGTTGCAGATGTCCCTGCCCCTGGCAGGGGGCTGGACTATGTGGTCTTTAGAGGTCACTTCCAACCCAAAGCGTTCTGTGATTCTATGAATCCTGGTGAGCTCAAGGTAGATATATACTTCACTGCAAGTCCAAAATACACAATAGGAGATATCTATCTATGTATCTGTCTATCTATGTATCTATGTATCTATCTATCTATCTATCTACTTTGCACACCCAAACATTGGATCTAATGTTCACCCAAGTTATGCAAAGGTGGTTGTTGGTTGTAACGGGTTTTGAATAAGAGTTGTAATTCCGAGCTACTGCTAAATACCTCTGCCATCTCCCAACACAGATAAACGACGATGAGAGAAGAGAGGTTTCTCAGTCCTCAGAGGCAAGGTCACAGGGGCATACAAGTAGTTATCTGCAAAGTTTTTGAAGGAAACACGATGACACACACTAGTAGACTATTACTAGAATCTTATTGTGTCCCAGATCATTAGTTGCTCAGGAAAGGAAATAATATCACTTGGTACCAAAGATCCTTGATGCCTGACTTCAAGCTTATGAGTGACAAGGCTTAGCCACACTCTCAAGCTCAGTGTTTGTGGCTTGCTTGGGCATCCTTCTAAACTGAAGCCTTGATGAAGCACTGTAAACTGGATTGCAAGCTGGACAGGCTACTCACTCATTTTGTCTTGTAGCTTTGAGGAGAGTCAGTCTATCTGTTTCACAGGAAAATGCATGAGAAAAATTCCTATACTTTTGCATGAGAAAATGACAGAATCTCCTGAGAAAGCCTTTTCCTAGCCACAGTATATGGAAGTTGCTTTTAATCCTGAGTCATTTTGAGGAAAAATTTTTGGTGGTATAAGCCTAATTATTTGTTACCTGACTCATTCAATGAAATCAATATCTCTCCGCAATTTAAGATGCACCTTTTCTCAATGTTTGTTTGCATTATTTGACATGCTATGTAATGAACCCTCTGTTATTTCACAAAGTAATTATTACATTAATCACAAGGTGAATACATTAATCATAAAATGATTAAATGACAGGGAAGCTTTCCAAACACAGAACTATGATTTGTCTGTCTTCTGTGCTGTTACAAGTTCTCACAGTTTGGGTTAGGATTTCTTAGTCCTTAGGATCATTTTTAGAGTATCACTGATTCCTTTCCCCTTTCCTTTTTCCTAATTCCTTTCCCCAGAAAATTTTGGTACGCACATTAAACTCTCATCCCTAGCAGCTTTTGTCTGTGTCCCAGGATAACGACAGAACACTGGATAAACGCTGGCCAGTTCTGCTGATTAGCAGGTGGAATTTACAGAGGGCTGCAAACTATTGTGTGTTTATTCATCAGTACCCTTCGTTTATTCTAAACATGCATGATAACTTTTGCCTGTTAACATTTCATTACATTAGCCTCTTCCTATGTCACTCTGAATGTATGCAAATACTTTTTCTTAGACACTTGTAAAAGTGATTCTGCAATGACCTTTTAAATTTTTTACTTGTTTAGCAGGCATGGGTTTATCCTGCAGGTAGAAAAGGCTATGAGAAGGGATACAGATTTTCAGGTGGCTTTAGTAGGGGCTGATGTGACAAAGCCACACTTGTAATTACCTCTAGTATACAGCTCCTCATCTAGTATGGTAATCTCCTGGAAAAATTAGAGTATAAAATCATAAATGATTTGACAAACACAAAATTAAGCCTCTTGTGGAGCTGCAGTCTGAAATACTATGTATGCAAAAGACTTACAGAAAGGGCAATATCTTCTGGTACCAGCTGGTAACTGGGCAGTGTTCTTGGCTCAGGCAATTCCTATCTGCAGGTGTTCAGAGGAGCTGAACCTGTGCTGGTTTCCCTCCCAGCGATGCATCTGTGTTGCAGTGGGAAAGCCCTGGCCTCCCTGGGGGCATTTGGTGGGACTGATATGGAAAGAAACTTAAATTTCTTGTAAGGGTCAACATTTGGTGGAACTCTGGAAACCACGTTGCAGAAAGCAGAAAATTGAAATGACAATTCTGGCATGTGTGAATGTGATTTTCTCATTCTTTTGATTTATCTGTAGAAATAAAGGAATAAGGTAAGAAATTTGCTGCAGAATAGGTCTATTTCTTTGAGATAACTCCTGACAGTTGCATCTTCTGGTCATTAAGAGTGAGCAGGTGTGAAATGATGGATTCCGAGCACACATGAATTTTGATTTCTAAATGTAATCAGCCAGTCTTTTATGTTCTTGACAGGACTTAAAAATGCAAATACTGAAACAAGCTGACAGCAGCTCATAGTGATCATGGTTATCATACTGATCAATGGTTAATGCAGTAATTTTATCTCCATTATGCTTAACTTCTAAGAACTCTTCAGGTAACAGTCTTTCAGGTACTGATATTATTAGTCTTCAACTTGCAGAGGAACACACACCTCCCTCCAACAAGTTTAAATGCTAAAGACCTGAAACGCTTGGGATATTATCAAAAAGGATAATTGTTCAAACACACAAATATAACTGGAACTGTAGCCATAAAAATAAGACAACAAACCTTCCCCCCCCAAACCAAATAAAAACAACAACAAAAAACCCCCACAAAGAAAGCTTTATTTATGGGTGAGATTGTTGAAATCTTTGAGAAGTTTGCATCTAGACACAGTTTTGGGAGAATTCTCTGATTAAAAAAAAGTAATGGACTGCATGACACTTGTCAGGAATAAATGTCTAATAATCTTAGGGCTGGGCGAGACCTCACTGTACCAGAGATGTGCCATTCTGTGCCAGGGTGTTGTTACTGACTGATGTCCAATGTAGTGTGGGGCTTGTCCAGTAGGTTATTCCAGTTTCATCTGGCTGCTCCTCTTTAGTTCATATTACTTTGCTTGCCTACAAGGTTTCAGTCCCACATTTCAGCCAAGGGCACAAACGATCACAACATTCCTGCAAGCTATTGGGAGTGCAGTTGTCTGTCCTTGCTGTTACTTTCAGAGTGGCAACAAAGCATAAGAAGGAAATGGCAGATTATGTCTTGGCATTAAGTTTCCAGAAAGAAATGTTTAAGAGTTTTTTGTTTTCTCACTCTCATCAAAAGAATTAGATTTGCCCAAATCAAATGACTACCCCATCTTCTTTGGTTAATTCTTATAACTATTTTTTTAAAATTATTTTATTGTTGGATTGTAACTGGCCAGCATCTTCACATTATAACACTTCTCTGCAAAACCACCAAAATCTGGTCTCACCATGTCCATGCAGGTATGCTCTAAGAATCAATTTTATCTGGCATTACACAAATGTTAAGGACATTTCCCTCTGGGGAAGGAAAAAAGAGTAAAGTGGAAGACAATTGTGAACTTATTACTTAAGTATAATAAAAGTTCATACTAAACTTTATGCATTATTGAGATTTTAATACAATTTCCTTTAAAGAAATAACTCGCCGTTTTCACTGAGGCTGTTTTTAATAATAACAATGTTCAGAGATTATAATTCTTTCTTTGACCAGAAGAAAATTCATCAAAAAATCAACATAATTTCTTATGAACCAAATATTTAATTGTGTGTATATAGCCTTGCAATTGTAAAGTAATGATGTTGTTCAATATAAATTTCTTCCACTCTAATATTTAAGTGCAATTAATAAAAAAAAATGTTCAGGCAAAGCTTATGATGAATATTTGAAACATCTGTTTTAACCATGATGTATTTTTTGCCAGCTCTAGTAAACATGTCATTTCAGGTACTATTTTAAAGTGATTTACATTAATGCAATATGCCCAGTTTGGAGTTTGAGGTATTAAATGAACCAGAAGGCTTTATGGGAAGTTAATTTTACAGAAGGAATACAGGGAGACATGAAGACATTTTGTATTGATTAATATCTTCTCTAACTCTGCATTCTGAAAGTGATTTTTTCTCCCATTTTGTTGACATAATAGACTGCAGTTTTGCCACTGAATCATAGATCCAGCAAGAGATGATTTCACAAAAACCCTCTAGTCATTCTGCAAATAAATATCAGAGTTATTCTTTGTCTGCATGAAAGATTGAGTAGAAAACTAATTTCCCTGTGGAGAACAAAGCGGAAGTTGCATTGAGAAAAATGTAAAGGGAATCAAGACAGCCACCGCAAAATGTCAGAAACAAAACTTAAAATAAAAATCAAAGCATGTAGGCCACACTTCAAACTAATTAATCAAAAAGATTGGGTAATTGGCTCCTGAGTTAATAAGTATCGATTCTTATGCAGTGCATGCTGCATGGGTAAGAAGGGTGGGTTTGCAATGCTGAAAAGCCAGGCAAGCTGCCTAGGCATTAAAATGTAATCCCAGGGAATATCCTGTGGGTTAAATTTGTGAGGTATAACAGCTTCTTTTGGGTATGCTGAGAAAAAATGAATGAGGAGATGAAAACAATACAAATTATTGTGTCAACCTGTGATGAATACACTTCAAACAAAAAGAAAGCACGTGCAGTTCCTACTTAAAAAAGATCACATCAGATTTCCATGTCTTTGCTTTAACTAATGCAGAACTGCCAATCATTGCAAAAGCAAAAAAAAAGCAAGCAAGCAAACAAAACCCACCCTTGTCTAATGGACCCTTCATTCTTTCCCTTTGTCCCAACTTTTTTGGTTTTTTGCAGGAGTTTTCTCTTTTGGATGGATACCAAAGCTCAGGTCTGGGTGTAAATGGAATTAATAAGGCATAAACATTAATCAATATGGCACAAACATTAATCAATACAGCATAAACATCACATTAAAGAATACATTAGCCCTGTAGGTTGGGGAGTGTTCTGATGGTCTAGGGCTGAATGATGATGATGGTAGGGTTGAGGGTAGGAACCAGGGAAAGGCCAGCAAGGCAGATACCTGGTGGGAGTCTGTTACAGACCACCCAGCCGGGACGAAGAGGCAGGTGACATATTCTATAAGCAGCTGGGAGAAGTCTCACAATGGCAGCCCTTGTTCTGGTGGGGGCCTTCAGCTTAGCAGCTGCCCGCTGGAAGTACAGCCCGGCAGGGAGGGACCAGCCCAGGAGGTTCCCGGAGCGTGTGGAAGAGACCTCCCTGGCCCAGCCGGTGAGGGAGCCGGCGAGGGAAGGCGCCCGCGGGACCGGCTGCTCCTGAGCCGAGAAGGGCGGTGTGGTGGCTGGAGGCCGTCTACAACAAGGGCCAGAAAGAGGATCAGGAACCTATAGCCCCGTCAGCCTGGCCTTGGTGCCGGGGAAGGTTACGGAGCATCATCCCAAGTGCCACCAGGCGGCACGTACGGGACAGCCCGGCGATCAGGCCCAGGCAGCGCGGGTTGATGACAGGCAGGTCCTGCCTGATGGACCTGATCGCCCTCTGTGACAGGGTGACCCGCTCAGTGGACAGGCAAAGGCTGTGGCCGGTGTCTGCGTGGACTTTACTAGACTTTAGGTCCTTCTCCGCAGAGCTGCCCCCAGCAGTTCAGCCCCAGCCCGTGCTGGTGCCTGGGGCTGTCCCTCCCCAGGGCAGGGCCTGGCACTGGCCTTGGCTGAACTCCATGAGGTTCCTCTCCGCCAACTCTCCAGCCTGCCCAGGCCTCGCTGAGCAGCAGCGCAGCCTCCGGGGCATCGGCCGCTCCTCCCGGCTCTGTGTCACCAGCCAACTCGCTGGGGGTGCTCCCTGCCCTTCACCCAGGTCACTGGTGAGTGAGTAGGATGGGACCGGACCCAGCAGTGACCCTGGGGAACGCCACTGGCTACAGCCTCCAGCCAGACTCTGCGCCGCTGATCGCAGCCCTCTGAGCTCTGCCATTCGGCCAGTTCCCGACCCCCCTCACTGCCCACCCACCTCACCCGCGCTGCCTGAGCTGGCCTGTGAGGGTGTTGTGGGAGACAATGCCAAAAGCTTTGCTGGGATCAAGGTGGACAACATCCACCGCTCTGCCCTCATCTACCCAGCCAGTCATTCCATCATAGAAGGCTACCAGGTTGGTCAGGCATGATTTCCCCTTGGTGAATCCATGCTGACTGTTCCTGAAGACCTTCTTTTCCTCCACGTGCTTTGAGATGATCTCCAGGATCAATGTCCTGTTGTAGTAAAAACCCTCATGACTGCACCAGCCACAAAGTCAGATGTTAATGTGCATTATATAAATCTATTTCTGGCTGGTAAAACAGAAGAAAAATAAACTTGGCTACCAAAATTTTCCACTTCCACCCCCAGGGCTTTATAGTCTTCCTTGATACTTCCCAGGTTCCAGCTTGCAATGTCATTCATGCCCACATGAAAGAACAGCAGCAGACAGTAATCCATGCTCTTGACAAGTTCTGGCAGCCTCTTGGCAACATGTTTGTACCTTAGCTCTCAGGTCCTCAGAGAGTCAGGGAGTCACGCACTACAAGCACTTGACATTTCTTTTTGAGGTATCCGTGGTGTGCTACTAGTGTAGTTTCTCCTTGAACCCCTTGCTCAGGGGTGTCTACAGCTGTTAAAACTTCATATCTGTTCATAACTTCATATCTTGCATATCTGTTACTCTTCTCCCCAGTAATAGGCATTAGGGCAAGAGCAAACAGCCTCACGTTGAGCCAGGGGAGGGTTAGATTGGGTGTGAGGGAACATGTCTGCATTGAAAGGGCTGTCAAGCTCTGGAACAGGCTGCCTGGGGACAGGGTGGAGTCACCATCTCTGGAGGTATTTCAAAGATGTGTAGATGTGGCACTTAGAGACATGGTTTAGTGGTGGCCTTGGCAGTGCTGCATTAACAGGTGGGCTCAGTGATCTTTAAACATCTTTTCCAGCCTAAACAATTCTATGATAATCACATAATTAAGCAGAAGTGCAGACTTAAGTGTTTTGCTGAATTAGCACGTGGGTTTATTTTACCTTCTATTTGTGGGATCCACCTTATTGTAGCAATTTAAAATTTAGGAAAGGCATTTTCCTTGGGCTGAGATGATAGGTAATGGATAGAGACAGGCACCTGCATGATATTCTGAAACATATGTTGACATTGCCATCTAGAGAGCTTTGGTATTATTAGGGGGTTTCATGTAAATAAATCCCAACAATGCAGTGCAGTGTTGTTATTTTTTCACACTAACTGTTCTTCAGATTTTCAGAAAATGCTATTTTGTTTCTGTCTGCAAAACCAGTTATTTTTCTTTTACATAACTTTAGTCCATTTTTTTCTGACTTGGTACTTGCAAGCTCCATTTAATTTCATTTTGTTCTTTAATAGATAAGATTTCCATTTATCATTTCTGGGAAACAGAGTTTGTAGGGCAGAAAACAAGACGTACAGATTGACCAGTTTTGCAATCTTATAATTTGTTATACTGTGCCAGTATATACAGAAATGATCCAGCAAAATGTCAAGCACCTTCATTATATTTTATTTGTAACGACTTTTAGGAACCTGTCATGTTAATGTGTGAGAATATAACAACAGTTTCCAGCAGCAGTTAAACTCAATCAGGAAATACAGACCTGTTTTTCAAAACTCCAGCTCCAACCAGGGTGAGATCAAATGCATGCAACTTTCAAAATGTTTAGACATAAAGTATTAACTAGTCTCCAGAACTATGACTATAAAGAAAAGAAATATTCACTAGTCCACAGAAGCATGATTCTAAATCCCAGCTGCAGCTGTAGCCCAACAGATGATGTAGCTCCCTCAAGTCTGTAGGAGCAGGAGTACCCAAGGAGGCAGGAAAATATTCACCTTCAAAATCTGCCTTGGAAGATTTACTTTCAGACTTAAAGTTCCTTTTTTGGCTCTCATGTCATGCCAGCTCAATGCAAGTTAGTACGGGAAGAAATACTGCCACTAAAGAAAATTTTAAGCATGCCTCCCACCCCCTGCACCAGTTTTACCATAAAACTTGCAAAGGTTAAAATAAGACCATGGCTCTTTCCAGAAAAAATCTGTTCAAGATAAATCCTCAATACAGATAAAAGGTGTTTCCTATTTCCTAGTTTAAAAGACATAGAGCAATCAAACTCCTATCCTCCACATTTGATTTGGTTTTGCTTCTGGGTTTTTTTTTTTTTCTTTTCTCTCCATTCCCAATCCCTAAATACTTATTCTTTCCAAAACTTTAAAATCTTTTTATCTTTTTTATCTTTTTTCAAGGGTGATAGAAGTTCTGTATATTTTCATTGCCTTTAAATTTATTTCTTATAATGACAGCCAGCTCTAGTAAAACCAGACTCCTCTTGTTTGCATCCATAAAGTAGGTTTCTGCAATTCTGATGTGTAAACCATGATAGGCATCGTGTCCACCTGAAGGCTCAGCAACTTAGTATTAGAGTTCCATCAAACTCTGGGTTGAATGTCCCAGTTCTGGAGTTTAATCGCTGTCCGTTTGCTGTTCTTTGGTGAGAGCTATAAAACAGTTGCATCTGCTTTTCTGTTCAGTCCAGTGAGAGTTTTACAGAAGAGCAGGGTATGTCTGGTAGGAACACCAGGCTTCATATTTATACTCACTAGTAGTTCAGATTACATGACCTTAGAGTAAGAACGGCACGCCAAGCAACACTGAAATGCCTTGATAAATCTATGGCACATGCAACTGAGACACCACAGAGTTCTTTGTATTGCATTATCTAAGCACTTCGTGACGCCTGTGAATATACCCTACTCAGACCATAAACTCCTTAACTATGTTGCTATTGGCTGTTTGAATAACCCCCAGCACAGTGAGGCCCTTCTCTCTGGATTGCATTGCAAATGGAAACCTGCACTTCACAGAACACAGTGTTGCAGTAGCACTCCCATTTCATAGAGAGGAACTAAGTCACCAAAAACAACATGTGTGCCAAACCTTGCTTCTATCCTTCCAAAAATAACAGTAGAAATGCCTAGCACAGAATCACATAACATGTGCATGATAGACTAGGTAAGAAAACAAATGCCCCAAAATTTTTCTGTCCCTGGCCACTGGATACTTCCCATGTCTCCCTCTGAGCTTCCCAGATTGCTTGCAGTCAGTGGGCTACCTTGGATTATTCTCCTTGTCTGTTCTTTATTTCAGAAGTTATTTTAAGGGTGTCTATATTTAACGTTGTTAGGCATTCATGTTCAATATGCATATGTATTTAAATTTATTCATACTCACCCACCTTTCAGTGTGGTGACTCAGCTGTGTCTGCAAAACCTGCCAATTATTGTAACTTACAGAACAATAACAGCCTAATTGATAGGCAAAGTAAATGGAGAAGCAGTGAAGAGATCATCGATGTTGGCAAGCTAGCCAACAGCACACAAGGTGGTCAGCAGGTATTCTGCTACATTAAGGAGCTCAAGGCAGCTAATAAAAATTAATATTAAAATACATAGAGAAGACAGTGTGTGATCCTGCCTGCTTTACTGAGGTTGAGGCAGAGTGGAGAACTTAAAATTATACAGGATTTTAGAGCCTAATTCATTTGTATTTGAACTATCCTAAGTTTTACAAGGGAGGGCCTTACAGAGAAGGATCAAGCAAAAATTTGCTTGAGCATGTAGCTCCATATTATCTTCAAGGGCAGAGAGTGTCCAAGCAAAGCACCATAATCCTTAGTCTTACATAGATATGAAGGAATATATATATGTAAGGTATAAAAAAGTATCTTTTCAATGTTTTGAGTCTTATTTCATCATTTCTATGTAGTGGAACATATGTGCCCAAATACTCCAAGTATGGAAATATTTATCTTACCCTTACAAAAGACATGAGATAAATAAAAAGGTAATTCCCCAAAATGGACCTCAGATGGCAGACTGAATCTTCTCTTGTCTTCTGGATGGTGGGCAGCTTTTTTCTACTTTCAGTAGCACCTGCCTCCTACATTCTTGCAACGCTGATGGGTTGATTCCATGGGCTGCAAGAAGGAAATAAAGTCCTGGACAATAGATTTATGGAACCTCGGTGTCACAATAATTTCTAAAATTTGGGCCAAATTGCAACCTCAAGATTTTTTGGAGATGCTAGAGCAGAAGTTTAGGTTGTGGATCTCAGTTTGTCAGTTTGTCTGGGTTATCCAGATAGTGTTTCACATTAACAAGTGATACTTTTATTTAAATAGTGTTATCTTCTTGTTTTACTTCAGTTACAGTTTGGGTTTGTTTTAGTTTTTATTGAAAAAAGCCTATGAGGAAGATTTTAGGACAGGAAAAAATTGCTTTGCTGGGTTATTCACACAAGGTTCTGGGAGCTGATATTTCTCATAGGAGGCTGTACCTACTTTTTCCCCCATGATGAGCTCTGTTCCAGAACATCTACAACTATATAAATAAAGGAAGTCACACTTGTAATATACCCAGACACTGCATCATTGATTTCAGGATGAGCTGTCCTGCCAATTCCCTGCTGTAAGGCAGAGCTAAGTGTTGGGAGAAGATGGTGATTTTAGCAATAGAACAGAGTTTTCTGGGAGAAAAAGAACATGAGTGCCTATTTCTTTTGAGCCAAAAGGAACAAAAGAGAAGCTGGCAAAAATTCAAGCATCCTAGAAGGCCAGGGATATGAATCCTTTAGGGTACTCAGATACTTGTTTTTCTGTCTTAGTGAAATCCATTATAAGGAAAACATCACTTCAGTTGTATCTGCAATCTAATCTCATGGACTCCTCTGTGCTGGAAGGTGTTATGTGCCCAGATGCGGCACAGGGAAATTCACCTGAGCACTGTGTTACACCTGGTTTCTTCCCCAGGGCTTTACCCCAAATACCACCTAGACTGTTGATCTGGGAGGACATCATCACTGAAGCCAAACCTACAGGCAGCTCCCTTGGCAGGAGACCCAAAGAACAACGCTGATGTGGGTAAGGCTATTCCAAACCTTGAAAAAACCCAAATATTCCTACGTAGGAGTGGGAACAGAGAAGTACTGACACTGACAGGGAAGTGAGAGAGATGGCCACCTCCCAGGTGGCTGCACTGAAGTACATAAAATCAATGTTCTAGAAAACACTTTGGAGAGAGAAAATGAAAACACTACAGCTTTCAAAAGTTATTAGCAGTCTCTGAGAGGCTATGAACTTAATTGCTTTCTAATGATCTTGTCTGGTCATAAAATGAGGTAAAAATGACAAAGAAGGGAAGTTCAACAGGAAAAGCTCTTAGTTTGTGAGTAGAAAACATAGATACTATGTAGAAATTTACAGGATGAAATGAAACTTTAGTCGCCATTTTGTGTACTCCATAGATATAGAGTAAGACTAATAATTCAACAATAATAATAATAGTAATAACAACAACAACAATAATCTAGCTCATATTTCTTTTCATCAGAAAATCGCTAAGCACTTTACAAAGGAGCTCAACACCATTACCGCTTTTTTAAGTTCTAAAAATCACCTGAAAGAGGATCTTAAACAGAAATCCCTCAGTAACCTTCTCTTGGAATTTGCTCATGATGCTTTCCTCTTTTGTCCATCAGCAGTATTTGCAAGTCTAAGCAGACTAGCAAAATTGTACCAGGTAATTTTTTTCCCTTTTTAATATGCGAATGACATTTCTTTTTCTTTGCAGTGACTCATCGGAGCAAAACTAGGAAAAGCAACATTGCTTTTATGCATTTCTAGAGTAAGATAACAAGGTTGCTTTAGTATTTTCCTTGGAGACTTTTTTCTTCCAAGTAATACAGAATGTCATTATGTTGTCCATCCTGAAGTATTTCCAAGTAACTCAGGACCATTCCTTGACTTTATAACAGTCTTCAGCTTGTAGCTTATTTACCTAGAAATAAGCTTGACTGTGATCATCCTAAGAAAATGGTGTCTGTAATTCAAAAAATGAAACCATGATGAAATTCAATTAATTCCCTCCATCATTAGCTGTGATAATTGGGATATTTTTAGCCAACTGAAATGTAGATTCTTCATTACACTGTAATTGGCTACATTTACAGTGTTTGCAAAAATATATTTTATTAACATCTTTAAATGCACATCAGTAGCACTCAGTCAAGTGCAATGTCAAGCTATGCAAGAAAAAGACTCAAAGAATTTGCTTGATGAGTGGAACACTCCGGTTTTGTTCAACCAACACTAGGAAGAAAAAAAACCAAACGACCACACACACCCAAGAAAAAAAAACGAAAACCAAACACAAAAAAATCACCCTCTGGCTAAGTTTTCTCATTTATTGACATAGTAAATGGTTGCTCTAAACATCCAATTGTTTAGAAGCTTGGAAGGCTGGGGGAGGAATTGCTCTGTATATGATCTGTTTATCATTTTCCTCCTGCAACTTCCTTTTTGCCCCATGTTCAGAGATGGGATGTTATACTGTGTGGTCCTTTGGTCTGACCCAGGATGGGAGTTCATATATGCTTTTAGGTAGAGTGAGAAAAAATACCGGGAATGAAGAATTCTTTTTATTCTCTATGTCAGATAACAATTTTGTCAAAACCACTAAACTGTGGAAATTTTATATATGGCTATATAGAGAGAGGGGAATTATGTCACATTTGTTCAATTTCCTACTGTTGAAGCAAACTTCTGATCAAAGACAAATAACGCACATTTCCAACATGCTTCAAATTATGAGGAAGTGCTAGCATTCCATAACTAAAAAAACACCAGACTGTTCCATTATGAATCTAATTTTGATCGTGACTGCCCTAGCATCAATAAAGTTAGACCTCCTTATGACTTGAAAAACAGAAAACTTTTTAAAGCCTGAAAAAGACTGTGGATGAGATTTGGGATCCAAAAGATTATTCAGAGAGCAGAAAATAACATTTGTTGTATATTTTCCGAATTTTCTCCACATATTTTAACACCAAAAAATTATAATTTGACATTTGTTATGAGGTTTTCATCTCATGGGCATAGTAAAGCTTATTGGGTCTCTGTGCCCAGTTTTGTGTACACACAAGTGCATGTGTGTGCAAACATACATGCACATGGTTGCTTTTAACCAAATCTGAAACCCTGAGGGTACTTGAAATTTGAAGCTTGATTTAGCAGTTTACAAACACCCCTGTTTATTTTTTAAAACTCTTCCAACTTTTGGTGCATATCTATCTTTCCAGAAGAGTTTGGAAAAAGCAGATACAACCCACATCATTGCATTATTGTCTCTCTGCCCCAGCAGAAAGAGAGTTTCTGAAGCGAGTTTGCTCTCATACAGACAGCATTCCCAGAAGGCTTTATAAAATAGTCCGAAGAGCAGGATGAACACTTAGTGGCAGCCCAACAGTACGGAGAGATTAAAAGAACTATCTACTTATGTGGAAAATTTGAACGTGCAAAATGCTGCAGAGCACTGAAGAATCCAAACTACCTTTGGACTTGTTTATTCAGGTATCAGAGGGAATCCAAAGCAGAGCAACACGGAACAAAACCCGGATAAACCTACCCCACAAGGCCCACACCATAAATTTAAGCTGCTGCCCACTAGATAGCACTTGTGAGCAAGGTTCATTTTATTCAGGAATCTGTTGACCCTGAAGTGACTCAAGACACTAACAGTTATTCCCCACGATACCTGGAACTACCATCTTTTGTTTCATCAAATAACTGTATTTTCTTAAACTGGTCAAATTTTGGAGGTCTATGCCAACTTCCATCCTGGTGTAGACGAAGGCTGCATGTTTGGGAGCTAGAGCACTGTTCATTGCAAAGCAATTGAAAATCCCCTAAGAAAACAAGGACTGGAAGATGGTGTTAAACTTCATCCAGATAAAAGGGTGTTTCCCCGGTGAGAAAGATTACTTTAACATGATTGCTTTAATGTGGAGAAAGATGAGGCCATCACTGTCACTCTTACTGGGAGGAAATAATTTTGCTATTTTATGGTTTGGTAAAAAGTACTGCTGCCCTTGTACACAGTAGGACATATGACTGAACCACAGGGGTGACCACAGCTGGGGCAACACAGGTTTCCCTGGAGTCTGGATCAGATTTCCAGTCTGCAAATGAGAGATGTGTCCTTTGACTGTGATTCCTTTAACACATTGCATATAGAAGAATTGCAACTTGGAAAAATATCTTCTTTAATCTCCTATCTGTAGCATAAGTCAAAGTTGTACTTGTAAAAAAAAAAAAAAAAAAAAAAAAAAAAAAGAAAACCCCTAGGGAGAAAGGAGACAATATCACCTGAAACAGTGTGTGCCATAAATTTTTTCATATTTTGAACTCAATTTAGCCACCATCTTCCATCCCTGCAACATACATGCTTCAAGACATCCTGAGATACCTCTGCCTGTCTCAACTTTCACACCAGTTCCAAAGGCCATTGTTTTGCTTGCCCATTGAAAGCAGAGTGTGGAAGAGGGTTCCAAGTAGATGGATCCGATAAAGTTCAAATAAAACTCCCTGGCAGAGTTCAAACTCTCATTTCCCCATCGTTCACTGCAGAGGGTGCTGTCTGCTCATATTCCTATCCCTTAGGAAACAGGTGGAAAAAAGGGTTGTGAACTACTATAAAGTTGAAAAGGCAGGTCACAGGATATTATTAAAATGCAGTAAACGTTTGCACAATTAAATACATAAACTTACATTTTAGAGTCATGACAAAGTAAGCCACAGTGGAGCAAAGCCACTGTCATAGCCTGATTGGTAATCTAAACAGCACAAGGCAGTCAGCTCTGATCTTTAAAGCAAACAGATGAGGCTTACCTCCCTGCCCTTCATGAAGTTTTAAGTCTTTCTGAAGCCATTCATCTAGGCAGCAGTGCTAAGGTGAAAACAACAACTCCTTCCTGGAAAAATCACAAAGTTTTGGGACTCTGTTTTCATATTGAGTTTTCACTCTAACTCTGGAAACCAGTTGAAACACCAGAATTCTGTTATGAAACAAGAAACCCTGAAAAGACATTTTCTCAGTGTAGCTGCAGAGTTTGGTTTCAGTAGGAGTGAGGTTTCATTTGGAAAGTAGCATCAGTACTCAAAGCCAGTCAGTCATGCCCATTTTGGGGGTGGTGGTGGTGTGTGGGTGTGTGTGGATGTGTGGTGTGGTGTGTAAGTCGGGGGGGGTCTTGATTTCAGTTGAAGTCACTCACCTGATAGCACCAAAAATTAAGATTTTGGTTCCTGTATCCAGAAGTGTTTATGTGTCATCTTGTTTAATCTACAAAAATTAGGATCTTAGGTATGCACAGAAGACGTTGGATTTTCTTTTACCAGTTCCCTTCAGGTCTCAAGCTTTTTCAAATTCCCAAATGTGAAACAGGCTGCTATGTCAACAGGGGTGTACAGTGACCACCTTTCCCAAAATCCACCATCTGGTGGGAAATGAATACGCTTGGGTTAGAGGAAAAAAACAAGAGGCCAGTTGTCCCATGACCAAGATACGTCCATGGACCACTGTGCAGTTATGCACAAAAGGTGGAGGTGGCATTATCATTAGGTTACAAAAGGTAACTAGCTCTGTTCCTTAAGGTCGTATCTCAGAAGTCTTTGTGGGCTGGATGCTGGCTGGAGGGAAGGGTCTAGCATTTTCTAATAGTTGCCTCTAAGGTCACAGGAAAGATAGCATAGATCTCCTTTCAGAGATCATCCGTGGTGCTGCATCCTTCTTTGACTTAGGAAAAGCATGAGGAACAGCACTGGAGAGGAAGGTGGAAGGCAAATTATATCTAGTCATGGGCTTCCACACAAAGTCAGCCTGGGCTTTTGTGATCTTACAGTCTCAAGTATCCACACCAAGTATGGAAATTAGAGTCTTATGTGGAAACTGAACCTTGGAAAATGTGATAAGATAGACATTACTCCTTCCCAGAGAAAAGTCTGAAAAGTCAGTTGGGGTTTTTTTCCCCATTTTTAATTACTTTTACCACTTTTATTTTTCAAGTTTCAAGTAGACACCTTCTTAAAAGCTTTGGCCATTCCACAGTAGATCTGTGGCTATGCTTTAGCACTTAAGCACCTTCACATATCAAGTCCTTTGTGAGCAGTGTCTTTCGTTCAGTGCAGCCAAAAGATCCTCACACTGACTTTGAGTCTGACTATTGCCTGTCCATGAGCAGAAAGGTTAAATAAATCTGAGCTCCAAGAAATACAAAATATCATCAAGAAAGTCTGAGTCATCATCAGGCAATCCTTTTGGTTAGCAATTAGTAGAAAGATGTAACAAAAGAAAAAAGTGGCTGTACGTTACACAATACCAGGCAATTTGCTACAAAGAAAAAAAGCAAACCAGTGGCGCTGGTGGCTCTAAAAGAAGACAACCATGCCAGTGTTATATGAAGTATCTGAGAGACCAATGGTTATGAGAACCGTTTTTAAATTGGTTAAGAGAAGCAAGTTAAAAATAACACCATTTCTTGTCAGGTCAGAATTGGTGACTTTGAATTAGAAGATGAAGTCTAAAGGTCCACAGGATGGAGTAATATGTCAGTCTTTGGAGTCTTTTTGAGAATCAAAGAAGAGAATTCTAAGTGGAACACAGGAGACAGAAGTGTGCTGGAAACTACAGCTCCATCTGAATGCTCCTCTCGATCAGAAATAGATCATGGGGACAACTGGAGGGATTTCAACACAGAGACAGGGTACAGCTGATTCCTGGGAGGACAGGAGCAGCACCCTTCACAAATAACCAGTGAGAACAGCTGCTATATGTGGCATGGAAATTTTTGCACTATTTGTCATGCTGAACATGTCCAAGTGAGCACTGCTGAAATGGACTCTTTTTATCTGGCCAAACCAGTCATCAGGGTTCAGCAAACATTCCCGTGCTTTGCCTAGCAGACATCTATTCACTGTTTATTTGGTATTCTTGTTATAGGAAGGTGTATTAGCACAAAATGTTGTGTCTTAATCTGGAAGGTATGGGGTTAGGGGAGTTTTATGAATGAGGTCCTTTCCTGTCATTTGATAAAAGTTATGCAGGTTGAGTCACGGTGTAATTGTTCTCCATCACTGAAATACATAATCTTTAATAAAAATTCAGAGTCTTTGTTACCAACTATGCAGCATTTCAAAGCTCCATCCTGTTGCCAAGGCTAAGTGCTGTTGAAGTGGTGGTTTCCCTGTGTGAGAGGAGAGCACTGAACACAATAAGCTAGGGCACGGTTTAAAACTGAGAATGGCCTTAACAATCATGACACTTAAAATAAGGACAGGAGGGGAAATTAGTAATTCTGATTGTTGTTATCCCTGGTCTTTGAGTTTTTTCTTAAGAAATCTTTGGATTCTGTCTGCATGAACCTAAGGACAGAAAAGATCAAAGCCTGACTGAGAAAAAAAATTAACTCCTTCAGTACAGTATTAAAGTCAGTTATTTACTCATCTTCCATATAAGAGATTTGCCCTAACTGCTTATGCAAAGCCCATTAATCTTGAGTTGAATCAAGTGAAGAATCTCTTGCCTCTGCACTAATTAATTTGTCACTGTATTAGGCTAGTACAAGTGAAATCACAAAGATTTGGAACCCTCACCAGTCCTAATGAATATAAATGATATATTCAATGATCAGTACCAGTTCATTGAGTTGTTTAGCAGCCTTCCCTCAACTGAACATAGGTATAAATCAAATAATCTTCAAAAATTTAAATTAAAAACATCCACAGTTTCATTCATTACATACAATAAATATTCTTCATGGAAAGACAACAAATGACAGCTCCTTGGGGATTTGCCTTTCCAAATCCTTGTTAGTAAGAAATGGTTGAGCTCGATGGGAATTTTGTCTGAACAAAATTGATCCTGACTAAGGGTCAATCCCACAAAACTAGTGAAGCAAAATGATGGTAAACAAGTTGTCATCATGACACTCTGAATGCAATGGTTCTGGCTTTTCTTAACAGCACATGTGCTGATGTTGGATCTCCTGAAGAGCGCATCATTGCATTCTTTGCTAATTTTTTTTACACAATTCAGTATTTGGACTATCTATAAGCATTCATTCTACAAACTTATCCTTTTTTTTTTTTTTTTTTTTTAAAAAGGCCACCCTCTTCTCTTTCCTTGTGTACAGATGATCTGTGTGTGACTCAATCATCTTTATAGCCAAGAATATTAGGAATTAAGATACTGTGCAGTGGAATTAGTTGGACACAGTGTGCATGAACAGAGTGCATTTCAACTGGTCTGAGAAAAACACTAAAACCTTCAAGGACCACAGCAGGACAGGCCTGATAGTTAATGGCTGTCAGAAGATAGCATGATGCCCCACACTCTTAGGCAGAGCCCTGTTCAGCAGCACATCTGTGATTTATAGAAATCTTCTCCCTAAGGAAACATCCACGCTCTCTCAGTATCACACTGTTCCTTACCAGCTTGCTATGACAAGAAAAGAGACTGAACCTGCACTGAATACATTTACATCTTTGAAACATTAGGGTTTTTACGTATCTGGAGATACCTCTTATAAACCAAGGGTCAAAGGGAACGTTTGTGAATACAGAAAGTTGACACACACCAGATGTGTCATAGATCTTCATCCCGTAGCCTGCTGAGTAGCACATCTAAGCATCCCGGAGAGATATGCTGTAATTCTTCTAGAAAAGCCATCTAAGGAGCAGCTGTGGTTGTGTACATGTAGACATGCAGAGCCATTAGAAATGCACCGGAATACCTCAGACATCAGCACAGGCAAGCAGGCGACTCACGCAGCCAGACAAGATGCTCCATCGTGCCCATGATTTGAAATCAAGTGTGTGAGACTAAGGTAGAACTCAGGTGATAATATTTTTTTTGGTGTAAGCTGTTCCAAAGGCTAATTAACCTCAATTTTAAAGGGTGTATAATAGAACATTTAGTTAGCTAAACTCTTGGAAAGTGATAACCCCAGGGAAATTTTGAGAAGATACAGTAGAAAACACAGTGACATTCTCAGCTCTGGAGGATTAAAAAAGAAATTACTGAAATAACTGGCATTTTAGTGACACTGACTTCACAAAATAGCTTTTTCTAGACAATGTGCACTAATAGATATTTAGTAACTTGTCTTCCATATCACAGACTTCCACTATCTTTAACTTTGACACAAATTTCATTAATATTTAATAATTATTGATATGCTGATAATAGCAATTCCAGTACTCTCTTTTTATTATTATTTATTTATTT
Organism: Falco cherrug; assembly: GCF_023634085.1. Taxonomy (NCBI): domain Eukaryota; kingdom Metazoa; phylum Chordata; class Aves; order Falconiformes; family Falconidae; genus Falco; species Falco cherrug. Next base: position 41,996,946 of record NC_073697.1, on the reverse strand, counting down.
ATTTATTTATTTATTTTGTTTTTAATTTCTGTGGAGGACAGATAGCACAGAATTACAGACTTGTCAGGACTGGAGGGGACCTCTGAAGATCATAATAGTCCAACTCCCTGCTAAGGCAGGTTCCCCTTGAGGAGGCTGCACAGTCATGACTACGCAGGTTTTGAATGTCTCCAGAGAAGGAGACTCCACAGCCTCTCTGGGCAGCCTGTGCCAGGGCTCTGTCACCCTCAACATAAGGAAGTTCTTCCTCATATTCAGATGGAACTTGTTGTGCTGCAGTTTGTGCCCATTGCCTCTTGTCCTGTCGCTGGGCGCCGCTGAAAAGAGCCTGGCCCCGTCCTCCTGACACTCACCCTTAAGAAATTTGTAGATCTGGATGAGATCCCCCCTCAGTCTTCTCCAGCCCAAACAGCCCCAGCTCCCTCAGCCTCTCCTCATCTGGGAGATGCTCCAGTCCCCTCATCACCTTCGTAGCCTCCACTGGCCCCTGCCCAGCAGTTCCCTGTCTCTGGAACTGGGGAGCCCAGCCCTGGCCACAGCACTCCAGGGGCGGCCTCACCGGGGCAGGGCAGGGGCAGGATCCCCTCAGGGCAGCCCCAGCCCGTGCTGGTGCCTGGGGCTGTCCCTCCCCAGGGCAGGGCCTGGCACTGGCCTTGGCTGAACTCCATGAGGTTCCTCTCCGCCAACTCTCCAGCCTGCCCAGGCCTCGCTGAGCGGCAGCGCAGCCTCCGGGGCATCGGCCGCTCCTCCCGGCTCTGTGTCACCAGCCAACTCGCTGGGGGTGCTCCCTGCCCTTCACCCAGGTCACTGGAGAGTGAGTAGGATGGGACCGGACCCAGCAGTGACCCTGGGGAACGCCGCTGGCTACAGCCTCCAGCCAGACTCTGCGCCGCTGATCGCAGCCCTCTGAGCTCTGCCATTCGGCCAGTTCCCGACCCCCCTCACTGCCCACCCACCTCACCCGCGCTGCCTGAGCTGGCCTGTGAGGGTGTTGTGGGAGACAATGCCAAAAGCTTTGCTGGGATCAAGGTGGACAACATCCACCGCTCTGCCCTCATCTACCCAGCCAGTCATTCCATCATAGAAGGCTACCAGGTTGGTCAGGCATGATTTCCCCTTGGTGAATCCATGCTGACTGTTCCTGAAGACCTTCTTTTCCTCCACGTGCTTTGAGATGATCTCCAGGATGAGCTGTTCCATCACCTTCCCAGGGATGGAGATGAGGCTGATGGGCGTGTAGATAGATTCGCCACTGAACCAGCAGCAAAACCTCTCCCCTTGCCTTTCATGGCAGCAAGGCTCACCACTTAACTTGTCAACAAATACTTATAGCAGTACTAAACTCAGCAAACATCATTGACAACAGTTCACAGTAAGAACACACCTAGTGTGGGTGAGTGTTGTAATTTTGATTACATTTTGTATAAAGAAATTCTACGCAAATAGGCAGTATAATCAAATATTCCCTTTCCAGCATTACATTTGTACAGGTAATTTCAGAATTCAAGTCTGACAAGATCCTGGAAAATTCTTCTGGTCACTGGCTCATGCATCAAGATTCAACCACATTAAACTTGGATGGTCTTTAGCAAATGTAAAGAGAGTGAAATATCTGTTGTGACTCAGACACGCAAGAGTTACTGGAGATATTAAACTACATTTGACACTAATTTTGAAATACGTTACAACTGGGAAAAGGTGAAATGCATATTTAGCACTTCAGCATTTGTGCAAAGGTTACTGAATCACAGAGCAGAGAAACAGGATGAAATGGAAATAATAAAGCTCCTTTGACCTCTTCACTTACTGCACTGACAGTAGTTAGCTTAATTATGAACGTAAAGGAACAAAGGCATTTATAGATGTTATTAAAGTTATGACACCCTGCCATAACTTTATACCATGATGAATTTCTTTATGATGTTATGAAATGTATTCATGTATTATAGCATTATCAGTTGTTATTACCTTCACTTATGACTTTGAGCTGAGTTTCATAGAGATAGCAAAGATCAGCTGTAGACCCAGGGGTGAAAATTTCGGAGCTACAAGCCTGGGGAGCATGGCTGACCTTCAGGATAGATTATCAATTTTTCTAGATAATAAAGGCGAATATAATACTAAAGTGCATTGGGTAAATCTTGTTTAATACGTGATATTGCTGGAAACAGATACTCACTACAAGGATAGAAGCTAGCAAATCCTCATAGCTTCCCTGTCCTCTAACCCTGTGGCTTGTGATTCAATATTAATTAATTCAGTGCAGATATTTGGCTATTTGTATAAGCTTCAGATCTGCTTTTGTACAGAACTGACCATAATCACATTAATTACTTGGCTTTTATGGCATCTCTGAAATACTCTAATAATATAGAAGATGAGTTTCTCAGCTGCTACACTGTCTGATCCAGATTCTTCCGGAATAAATGGAAAAAGTTCCTTAGGTCTTTTCCTTGTACTGGAGAATTGCATTAAATTCCTCTCCCACCTTACAAATCTTTTTCTTATTTACTGCATCACTTTGCAACTCCTCATAACAGCTGACTGTTCATTTAAACATCTCTTTGCTAATGGTGTATGGTGGAAGCTTTTAATTTTACTTACTGTCAGATTTAATTACAAGCTTCGTGTTTCCTTTGCTACACGTGCCTTTGCTGATGTTTAACCAATCTTTTTTTCAGAGAAGAGTAGGGTTTGCACAAAAGCTCTGCTTATATTAGAGGTAATTTCTGCACGATTTCTGGAAGATGCTGCTGCTTAAGCATGTATACCTATGTGCTTACAGTCACCTCACGATCTCCACAAACCCACAGCCAAACCAATACAAATAGGCAAATAACAGTAAGTCACCAAAATCATTCTCCAGGATGCGAAATGACCTTTTGTGCTGGGCTGACCGTGGCTGGGCCCCGGGTGCCCCCCCAGCCGCTCGGTCCCTCCCTCCTCAGCTGGGCCGGGCAGAGAAAATGCACCGACAGGCTGGGGGTGAGGGCAGGGGGAGATCGCTCAGCGGGTGCCCTCACGGCCAGCACCGGCCCCGCTCGGGGACACCGGCGGCACTGATTGCCAGCCAGCCCAGCGCGGGGCAGGAGAAACAACCCCCAGTGCCGCCACCCCTTCCCCCCAGCCGGCTCTGCCTGCCGGCGCGGGGCTGCGGCCCGTCCCGCACTCGCCGCTGCCGCTGCCGCTCCTGCCCCCTCAGGGGCGGCTCCTCACCCCCCCGCGGGGTGCCGGCCCTCAGGCACGGCCCGCTCCTGCCCGGGGCCCTCCCCGGGCTGCGGGGGGCAGCTGCTCCCCCGGGGCTCCCCGGGCCGGGCCGGGGGGCACGGGCTGCCTGGCCGGGGGCTGCCCCGCGGGTGGGGGGCACCTCTGCTCCGGCGCCTGGCGCTGCCGCAGGATCTGTCCCTTGTCCCCGGTGTAAGCGGCGCCCCCCAGGCGGTGCCAGCGTGGCCGCTGGGCTGGGCCGTGGCCAGCGGCGGGCCTGGCTGGGAGCCGGCTGGCGTTGGCGCCATCGGGCACGGGGGAACCTGCTGGCACCTGCTCACAGGAGCCGCCCGGCAGCCCACAACGACAGGCCCTGACACGCAGGCACTACACACCTTTTAATCCCTCCTCTTAACTTGTTGAGCATATGGTCTAATCAGTAGTTCCAAGCAGTTTATCAGTGATTTGTGTAGTTTGCTTATAGAGGCGTTTAGGAAGCAAATATCATTTTCAAGCTAGTATCTTCCATTTGTGAATGAAATTCTGCTTTCAATTTCCTTTTAAAAGACTGTAGTGACACTTCCAAGATCTTTGTCATCTTTTTCCTTTATTTTACCTATATTTGTTTTATCCTAGGTTACTACCTAACTTTTTTTGCTGTATTTGTGGTTGCTGTGAGGGCCTTTGCTACTTCATCACAGGCAGCACCCATTTCTTCCATCTTATTGGTGCAGTCAAAATGACATGTTGTTTCACATGGGAGCTTGGTAAACACAGAAAAACAATGCTTCAATTATTTTTCCCCCATTTTCCAGAAAGTTTATTTGCATGCGTGGACAGAGTAGCAAAAGGACCAGTGACCTGCTGTCAACTGCAAACCTGTTTTGGTTTTTGTTTTCTATGTTCTTTATGTCCTGCTTGTCTCCTGACCTTCTTTCTCCAATGTGCCTGTCAGTATGTACAGATTTGCTCTTTCCCTTTTCAATCCTCCATATTATTTTTTTCCCCGGAGTTGATGTTCTCCAGCACATTGGCACTGAGCCCCAAGTAATGAGCTGAGAAAGAGGTAATTAAAGAGTGCTGTAGTGTTTTGATGCTGCAGACTTCTACTAGGCTTCAGTGGTTAAAACTGACTTGCAGGGAAGGAAGGAAGGAAGGAGGTATGATCTCATGACCATTGTTTTGTTTTGTAAAATTAGCATATTCCAGAATACTCAGGTGTGGAGTACAGTTTCTGCCAAAAAGAGAGTCACTGCCAGGAACTGATAAGGTGTATTTGCAGCACATGAATTTAGCTCATTGCTTGAACATATGTAGGAGAAATATGATAGGATATATGCAAGATTTACATATGTCTGGCATTTTTTTTCTTCTAAAGTGAGTTTAGTACTTTGCTGTCCCTGCCTGCATCAGTATATTTCAATAAATCTTCCAATTTTAGAGCTGCTTTATATGATTCTTATCTTATTCCAGAGAGACAATCAAGTGGCTTTCTTTTCTTTCCCCTAATTTTTCTTGCAGAACATAACAATTTTGCTTTACTGTATAAGATGAAAAGCAAGAGCAAAGCAGTTCAGACCAAACCCTCTTCAGTTTCAGATTTTGAGATTTCATCTTCAGGCATATTGATACATTTGTGTTTAACATTTCAGCTTTTTATCTTTTATAATTTGTTATCACCATGGGTTTAAAATCACCTGAATATAAATACTAATCTAAATTAAGAAATTGAAGGAATTAAATACAATCATCTTCTCCCAACTATGAAAAAAGAGTGTTTGTTACCCTGCTTTAAAGAGTGGTCAGGACAAAGTTTTCATTCAAACTGATTCAGTCTATAATGCTATAATGATCTGTGTTCTCTCTTTCAACCTCACTTCTATGGATTGAGGGGAACTGAAGTTAGCCTGATAATAGCATACTCACCAGGACAAAATTTAATAATAAAAAAAGTATGTCTTTGAACTTTCAGGGTCAATAGTGATGAATTGTGATGTGAGACAGGAACTTTTTGGTTGGACATGACTGAGAACAAAGACCTGTGTACACTGACTGGTCATGGAACAGCTGAGACACTGACTTTTTGAGGCCTGTTCTCATAGTTGTCTTCACATCTTTGGGTTTTTCATACATTCCTGACACAGGAAAATGGATGGACGTCAGTTAGTCATGCTCAGCACTGCACAGAGTTGAACAAGTTCTCATGTTAGACAGGAAATTCAAATATTTCAAACTTTGTGGAAATAAAAAAAGTTTAAATATTTTGTAAAACTTGTGGGACAAAATGTTCTGAGAAAACTTTCAGAAACATTTTGCCATTAAATAGTATTTTCCTGTACTGGAGCATTATAACATACAGGAAAGATTCAGCCCGCGATAAGAAAGGAAGAGACTCAGCTGTTCTTTTGTACATTAAATGTCTTCAAATGGCCTGGGCTAAATTAACTTCACTCTAGGACACTTAGAGAACTACGAGACATTAGAAGTTGTTTCTGACTGCCTATGGATGATGATTGAGCTTTCAAAGATGGTAAAAGCTGCCATAAAACTGTAGAGAACCACCAATGCATGTAGAATAACACCTGTTTCTACAGGCAGCCCTCCACCTCCCACCCCCCAAAAAAGGCTTTGAACTGGGAAACAATTTTGGCAGAAAGCTACTTTCATACTTGAGTAAACTAGCATTCATAGCTGCTGGTTTTGTGTCACTTGCTGCAGCTGGGATGCAGTAGAAAACAGGTAGTGAATAAAGAATTTGATCTTTAGTTTTTGCAGTACCTAATGAAGGTATCTGCCACCTATGCTGCCTCAGTGCATCTGGTCCTCAGGGTCTCCCAAAGTCAACTGGAGCCTCTCAGAAGGAAGAAAAAAGGGGAGAAAAAAAAAAAAGTCACCAAAAGCTCTAATGGCAAGTTTCAGCTATGCAAATGCTATAGCAGCAGATACATACTCTGATGAGTTGGAATCCTTGCATGTACTTGCATGTGTACTTGCTAAAAGTACACACTGTTGCTGCTGAGTCACCTGATGAAAAGTAGGGATCTGCTCATAATCACGTAAAACAGTTGGTACTGTCATGTTGTGGGAATTATGCAGATATTTAGAAATAGTAATACAGATTCTTTTACTTGCCTGGGTATAAATTTGTTATTTTTACTTAGAAACCCAATTTGGACATCCACATACAGGCTTTTTAAAAAAGTATTATTAAATGCTTTACTGTGTGGACCACAACAATATGAAGTTATTTCACAAAATATTTGCTTGCCCATATCAATAAAGATGGAGCACAGTACAAATTTAAAAGCAGATATGCTGCAGAGCCATCATATACTCACTTCAGCCAGAACCCTTTCAAAGGACTATGATTCACTAATGAACAGAACAATTTCCATGTCTAAAGCTCTTTTTATTGTATCCTTAAGCACCTCACAATCAGTGGAGAACTGTCATTTTCCAGCCTACTTTATGTCATGAGCTAAGTGACTAATCTGTTTGAAGTGTTTACTGCACAGCTTGGAAAACACAGAAGACCCAGACAGAAGGAGTAAATTAGCATCCTGAGGAATATGAAAATTTCATGTAAAGCTGAAGATTCAAATAATCTCTGTTCTAGTCTTCTGAAAAATACCCAAAGCTCTGCGAGCAAGGATTTTCACTAAATTTGTGGCTGATGATGCATCTGATACTAAATCTTCCCTAAACAGAAAGTTTTATTATGATAGAAAAGCTGGCTTTTAGACTGTGTGAAACTTTGGAAGTCTTTGGAATGTATGTATGGTAAGTGAAGAAATAGAAATACATGAAAAATAAGATAAAATGCAAGCTGAATTTATCATGGGTAGATTATGCCAGAATAACTTGATACCTTTCTCTGGAAAAGTAAGAGATTTTTCAGGAAAAGTGTTCCAATTTAGTTTAGCTGAGTGTGGGTATAGCATCTCATGCTATGACATCAAGACACTACCAGAACTCTGTAGTGAGAAGACACCAGGTAAAGGGGAGATGGCAACAGACAGCTAGTAAAGAAGTTACTGATGGAGTCTCCTAATGTCATCAAGTCTCATCTAATGTCATGGTTTTTATGAGCTGGCACAAAATGAGACTTTAAATTCAGTTTTTCAATGACATGCAGCTAGAGGCCATCTTCTATTAACAGAAAAACCAGGACCATATCCTAAAAGGTGCATGACCTTGAAGACTGGAATTAAAAGAAAGCTCAAAGGAATTTAATAGAAGAAAATGTAAGATTGCATACTTAGAGACTGACCATAGGTGTTTCTGTGGCAAGATGTGGGTTTACCAGTTGGAAATGAGTGAGAAAGAACAGTGGTGTAGTGCAGCTGATAGCAGGGTGACTGTGAAATGCTGGTGTGATGCCAGCAACAAGGAAGCTGAATGCAATAACCAAAACCTATTTCTAGTAGACTCAAGAAAACTTAAAGCCCTGGTATAAGGGGCTTTATATAATATATATATAATTTATATAATGCAGTGTTCAAATGTCTTCATTCATGGTCAAGAAAGACTGCATCTTGAAGAGGTGTAAGAAAAGACTGTTTTGATCAGAGGGACTGAGAACCCTCTTGTGGGATGAAGGAGTGAGGGAAAACCAGCCTTGGTACGACAACAAAAAGGAAGGCCAAGAAGAGATGTGATTGTCCTCTTATCACTACCTCAGCAGAAAAAAATTCAGGGAAAGAAACTTTTTGAAGCTAAAAAACCAAACTTGGAACAAGAACAACTGGATTTAACTGTCCATATCTGCCTTTGAGCTGATAACAAAATATTTCATACGATAAGACTGATTAAGTTTTGGAGCAGTATTTTAACAGGAAAGAAAGAAAATGGTGGTGTAACAACTGCCATGTGGGATTCAACTGTAGTTTTTGTAGTTTCCATCTCTCAGAAGAACACAGGAAGTTTTTTTTGGTTTGTTTGGGTTTTTTTGTTGTTGGTTGGGTTTTTTTTTTTTTGGGTTTTTTTTTTTTTTTTTTAGGAACTTCAGCTAAATACTGATCTCTGAATCTGTAGAAAAATGTCACAATGATATTTTGATATTTCCATTTTGGCATATTACAGAACGGAAAATAGTAACACCTCTACAACTTTTTTTTTACCCTCTTATAGTAGGGCATGATGAGAAAAGACCCTTCTCATGAGCGTAGGAGGTGGTTGCATATCGTTATGAATTCCTATGTGACTCAGCCTGATCGATGCTCCCTGATTGAGATCTCTCTAAACTGCTCAAGAAGTTCAGATGTTTATACCACTGACCAGCACTAAAAGTGCTGCTCTACTGTTAGAATTTTGCAATTTCAGACACTTTTTTCATGAAAAAAAAAAAAAAAATTTGCTACATAGGACCTCTTAGCCACTGGGGGGGGGGGGGGGGGGGGGGGGCAGGGCAGAAATTAATTTATGCTCAGGTCCTAGTTGTTTCTGAGTGTAGGCAGTGATTCCACAGCCTAATCTTGCAAACTGGGTTTTATTCCTAAAATTTTGTTTTTTCCAATTCAGTTAATTGAATTTAGATTAAATTAATTGAAAAGGGAAAAGGATTTAAGTACATTGCCTTAAATTTCTTTTGACACTGCTTATTGCTCCTTATAATGCTACTCCACCTAACTCCTACTTCTTCTCTGCTTAAATTACAATTATCACAATAGGTTTTTAGTGTGCAGTACAGAAAGGTGCTTTGCGATGTGACCTTGAAGTTTCACTTATAACAAGGAAGAAAACCTGCTGTTTTCTAAGGCACTGTTCATTTGGGACAAATATTGGAGATTCTCATATGGCCTATGCAGATGCTCTCTCATTACTACTTCTAAATGTATACAACATGAAATGTATAACTAATCTAGCCTATTTTCTTCTCAGTTGGAAAAAACCTTATAAATCTAATGCACTTTGATAGCTGTTCACTCAAAAGTTACTTTGTATCTTTTGCACCTCCTTCATTTTTCTGGACCTGCTTGTGTCTCGTTATCTACTTTTTAAGATGGCTCTTAGTGTTGCAAATACCTCTGAAAAGTGCAATGTACCCTTACCAGAGGTTGCTGGGATGCTCTTCTCAAACTTCATCCCTTTTCTTTTTTTCCATCATTATTTCCCTATTTGACAAACTCGAATCCCCACTCCCATGCCCATATCTCCTGGTGATCAGCAACTGGAAAAATCAGAATCTTTCGAGGCAGGTTGAGAAAGTAAAAAAAATCTTACAAATCACTATCATGTTTCCATCTTTCTCTCCATCTTTGAAGGAAGGCCTTACATGATTGCTAATTGACTTTAAGCAAGGAAGCAGCCTTTCTTGTCACTGTTATTTCAGGTGAGACCAACTTTCAGCTTACCGCTTTGTTTTAGCGGGTTGACACCGAAGGGAATGTTGTTTACGATGGGAAAAAAATATGCAGGATCTGGTTCAGAGTAAAATCAGAAAGATGGGTCCTATTTCATTGTTTTGTTTTGCAGGATAACTCATTTGGACCTAGTTTCAAAGGCAAATTTTTAATTAAAAGCACATTGTGCAGATTTGTAAAGTGGGTAACTGTTAGAAGGTCAGCTATCTTGTAAGCAGCAAGTCATGGGAAAATTGTGCTATTATGGGTTACATAAGCATAACAAGGCTTTCATCTCTAATTACTATTTAATTTGTCCTCTTTGAATAGACTGCATAGCTCTGTTGGCCTTCAGGGCTTTAGTTAACATGGGGTTTGACTTCTTGCTAGTGAAAGATACTTTGAAATCAGAAAAGGATATAGAGACCTGTTTCTTCACTTTCAGTGGCCAGAAGAGAGAGCAAAGTGCAAAGGCAAAAGAACAGAATGATAGCTGGAGCACAAATCGCACCAGATAAAGGTCAGCTGGCATTCCAGGACAGACCAAATCTAAGCCCAGAAATTCTGTGTTTCACTTATGAAACATTGAAAAAGGGCATGTCCTGCAATGATTGCAAATAAAATGGAACATTATTTGTCATCTGTGAAAAGTAGACAGTTCTTAGGCAGTCTGCAATATTCGGAGGAAGGAAAATGATCACTTATCATAGCTGTTCCAGAAACTGTACAAAACAATTGATCCATCCTCATTTTCAAAACTTGGAAGCAAGATGAGCATCACAGAGACAGACCATCAGCTGTAGAGAAGAAGGTAACACAGGCAGAGGGCTAAAGCCTGGACGATGAAACTAGTATCACCATATGTCAATATATACCTCTAGGTATATACCCTTGGACACATTGCAAAATAGAAGATAGGGTTAGATGGATTTTTTCCTATAATTATTTTCATGTTGCATTGTTATAACCAAGTGCAGGAGAGCCCCCATACATATGTACACACATATACATGACTATATCTTTGATGTCCTTCACCGAGACACATTTGCTCAACTCATTCAGCTGTCTAAATGTCCACTGAATAATATCTAGCATAATGCATTGTTGAAGCTGGACATTGACTCTAAAGTACTACTGGTACACAGTTGTTAATTGCTTTTTCTTTTAATCTCCTTTTTTTTCAAATTGGCAAGTACACTAGCAGATCGAAGTCAAGTGGTTGAAACAAGTTAAATCTGAAAGACTTTACATGACCCCATCCAAATGGAACCAGAAGTACAGAAATTGCTCTGCTGACTGGACATGAAAAATGCAGTCTAAGGTTTATTTGAAAGAAGTTGCATTCAATGAAAACATCGACTCAGGTGTAGCAGTATGCAAAGCAGCTTCACTGACAAAATAGTGACTTCTGAAGCAAAATTATTTATTTGTAGTTATTAGTATGTCCAAAGCTAATTCAGTAAATTTCTGGGTATTTGATGCAATTTTATCGGTTTTCTTTCACAAAGCAGGAGATTGAGATACTGCTTCTTACAATTGTTTTGGCCTCGACTATGAATCCATTAATATTTCCTATTTTACCAGTTAGGATAGTGTGGATTGTATTGTCAATTTTGAAGTAAAACTCAGCTAAAGAACAGAAAGAACCCTAAACATTGCTACTTGTACATGACCAGACAACTATAATGATTGCACTATTATCACACTGTCTGACCCATTGAAGTTCTCTAGAGAAGATCATCACCTTTTACCCTAAAGATATACTCAGGTTCTCCCTCCTGCATATCATCTTTCAGACACAATTGTGTTAATTTCTATACATATTTATTTTTACTGCAAGCTTCTTTATTTCCATGGATATTTTCTGTCTCTTGCCATGTTGTACAAATGATGATACTTTTTTCTTTGTAATATAGCACAGAGCTAAAAACCCTCTTATCATAAATATTACATTAATTTTAAAATACTTAAAGATACATTTTTTCCCCTTAAATGTTTCAGTAGATATGTAGACTAAGACATGTATAAGGTCTGATTCTGGGGAGACATAGACCAGTGCTTAACTTTACAGACAAATGCAAGGGGACCACCTGTGTACGTTTTTGCAAGAATGGAAACTTAATGTGCCGTAGAAGAACAGCTGAAATAACTACCTTTTAAGGAACAAAACATGGAAGTGTGTTTTCCCCAACAGGTCTATTTTCCTTAATGCCTACTGTCATTTGCTTTGAAGAGCAAAAAATGGCTCCTTGAAAATGCATTCTCAGATTGAAAAATTAATAACTAGGAAATGCTGTGTATGTTCTTTCATCATATGAAAACAGCATGAAAACACTATTTTGTGCATAAACATCTGGGGAAACATCTGCTGTGTTTCATTAGAACTACTCATGTAGCAGCTCCTTCATCCTGAGTTTTTCTATCCCAGTTTCCACTACTTGAACAAACAGATAATTTGTGGTTGACTATCGAAGCATAGTATTTCACATACCTCTCCCAGCAGTATGTTTCCCCCCAGTTATTCTTGGTAGTTTTCCATATTAAGATTGCAGTGTTTATCTTTACCTGCATCCCAAACAGTTAGCCCTGACTATTAACTTTAATGGACTACAGAGTCCATTTTTTCATATCTTTGTCTCTTCCAAGTAATATTTAATTCCTCTTCTCCTCTTTGGCTTTCAGCTTTGGAAGTACTTATCCAGTGATACTTGGAAACTTATGGAATTGAAATGAGATTCTGTTTCTCTATCAAATAATCCAATAACAGGATTTCCTAGACATGCGTTGGGACAAACTGATACAGGAACTGGGAAATAAAGAGTATATGGATCTTCAGTGTTTCTAATATTTGGGTGTATTTCTGCCATTGCTTCTCACACTTACAATATCTGGCTCAGGGAAAAAACAAAACAGATTTTTTTGAAGAATATATTTACAAAATACAGGCTTGGTGATTCCTGTTTTTCAATAAGACCTATATGTATGTAAACCATATTTCTTCTTTTTTATGAACCTTGACAACTGAGGCTAAAGATGTGAATGAACACTGCTTATTTCACGAAGGTTAAAGAGTGTTTATATCAGTGATACAAGATGTGTTGTAAATCCAAACTAAATATGTCTTTCTAAGCAAGTTTTTTAGATCAATACTTAGGAGCATAAAGTAAGTTACAATATCCTCTGGCTTTAGATCACTTTCTGGACCATAGGCTATTCTGCTACTTGTAACGCACTGAAAAGTAGTCAAGTGGCAAAATCGCCTGCTCTCCAGATTTGATTAGAAATTTCTTAGTGTTATAAACCCAGTTAAATGCCCCAGTTCTAAAGATTGCTGATAAGAATAAGGAAAGTGTATTTCCTTATATGAAATATCAACTGTAGAAGTTGAAAAGTTGGAAAGAAAAGCTGAAAACATGATTCTGCAAACCTTAGTACAACTCAGAATGGCAATATAAATTCAATCCAACTGGTCATGATTTCTGAAGATTTAAAGTTGGCTGGACCAGAAAGATTAAATAAAATTGAATGATTTTGCTGCTTTATAACTGCTTAAAACAATCCAGGATATAGGTTTAATCAAGGTTAGGATTTTAGGTAATGATTTTGATTATGTGTGTGTGAGGCAAAAGAAGATCCTAAAACAACAGTACCAAAGCTGCTTTGAAGGTCTACCCCTACTTTTCTACTATGTAAGTCTGGATGCACTGTAAATGCAAGTGACATTCCACTTGCATCTCCAGTTTTGGGGGTTTGATGTTTGTTGGTTTTGGTTTTTTTTTTTCCATTTTCTTCTTTTCAGCTGAAGAACAGTCCTAATCTTATCCCAGGGCCAGCTTCCAGTCCAGGAAGACAACCAACTACCACAAAACACAGATTTCACACCGGGAACCTGATTACAGCAGTAACCAACTCATTCAGCTCAGGAGTTACATCCATACACTTTGGCTCATGCATCTGTTTAAGGTTAGCAAACGCTGCTGTATTTTGATCAAGGGAAGGGGAACCAGCATTGCTCTTCAGCTGCATCTTCAGTAGGAACTCAGGGCCAGACTACAGACAGGATAAAGAACTGCAATGAACCTTTTTATTTGGTACAACCATGCCATTGTAATATAGCCCTACCAGGGAGGTACTTCACCCAAACAAAATCTCTATCTATTCTTCTCTGAACCAGATCAGAATAGATAATCCTTACTGATGGGAATAACAACTATTATTAATGAATGCCCTGAAGGTGGTGAAAACATGAAGGATTTCAAGTGACCTGTGTGCATTTGTGGTTAACAAACAGTTTCAAAAGGACCATTTCATCACCTAGATCAGAAGCTGCCCAACTTTTCAGTACTGAATTTTTCCTGTGACAAGACATACAGTAAGTATTTCAGAGGGCTGAGGGGAAGGAGAGTGCCCATTAACTAGTGGGGCTGGATTTACATGGTCCTAGGAGCTCCTCCAGGATTTAGTGCTTTTCTCAGAAAGTAATTAGGCAAAAGCCACTTGTCAACATTGACCTACACAGTCCTGACATAGAGGCTGTGCTCCAAACTGCTTGAAAGCCTCATCCTGATGAAACCAGCAGGAGATACCACTTGGACACATCTGCATAAACAGATCCAATGACTTACCAGCTAGGGTTAAACCATGACACTGTCTTTTCTTGTGTATTGCTCTTAATTAGTAGTTTTCTTTCCAAAACACAGTCAGTCCTCATCTAAAGTTGATGCGGCTACTGTTTTCCTGGGTAGATGGTTCCCACTGCTATTACAATAGATGCTGTAATTCTCTTTTGTATTTTTCTATAGTTTAGCCTTTTTTCTCTGGTTATTTGAAAAAGATTTTATTCCCTTGTGTTACATCTCTGTGTGGGTACTTACATACTGTAACCAAAGCAAGTCTCCATCTTCTCCTCTGATAAACTTAAAGGTCTGATTTCCCCCCATCCCCTTCTCACTGAGACCTTTAAAATAATCTTTGTGACTCTTCAGAATCATCTGTCATCAACTTTCTGATGCAGAGAAGCCACATATCACAGAACTGTCAAAGGCAGTAGCAGTAAGAAAGTCAGTTCAGTGTTTAGAGCCAAATTAAGAAAGCATTAAGTTGTTTTCTAAAGGAAAATATACAAGACAGATTTCTGTAAATACAATACAAAAGTACTCAGTGAAAATAGATTTAATGCTGGGAAAGGCTGTTGGTTTTGCTGACAGCCATAAGATTCCAGATGAAAAAAGAAAATGAGTAATAATAACACAATCTCGCAGCGCCCTAAGCTGCAAGATAGGTTTACATTTTATTTAATTTTTTTTTATGAAACAGCCAAATCAGCCATATGAAGAAATAAAAAACTACAGAACATATGGTACCCAACAGCTAACAGAATAAAAATCTAAAGTGAAAAGATAAAGCAAAAATAAAGGACCTTAATGTTGCAAGTTGGCTTCAAACTGAAGTTCGAAGTGGAAAATGCGGATTTATCTCAAGAGGCCACAGATCAAGATCTGCCACCTGCCCTGAAGACTTTACACTCAAAGTAAATCAAAATGAGAGTCTCTCTGGGGATTGCTTAGCACCCCTAGAAGGAGCCTTATGATTACAGCGAAATGCTTTGGAGTGTTTTGAGTGAAATCCCAGTTTAGAAATAAATGGTCTAAACTCTGTTTTCTGTTATCCCACCATAAATCCATCATAACCCTCCTGATAAAAACTTGGCTCATGTGTCTTCACCATATCTAAAATGTTAATAAACTGTGATGTTGCCAGATTGTAACAAAAGTTGCAGAAAAATCCTCTCCTGGTACAGTAAATCTAGGAAGATTAACTAGAAACTCTTTAAATTGTTGGCCTGACAATTTCAATTTCTGGACAAAAAAAAAAAGAAAAGAGAAAAACACAGAAATACAGAAACTAAGGCAAAATTTCCAGCTGAATGAGACCGATTTGTGATCCTTTTTCTCTCCCTCCTCATGATGGAAAATAAATAGAATTCATAGGCTTTTGAGAAAAGCAGATTTATTTTTCTTCATTAATGCTTATATGGTTGTCCTGAATAGTCCCAGTTTGACAACCCTGAACACTATTTATTTCCAGAGCACTTTAATCACTCACAGTCACTTGTTTTTTGTGGTACAGTTCACAAGATACATGTAAATTTTGGGCTGCTGCTCTTGCAATACTGGTGGCAATGACGATTGAGGAGGGAGAGTGAGAGTGCGTGAATAAAATTTACCCCAAATCAGTGATGCTCTTTTGCCAGTAATTTTGTCCAATCCCAAACTTTTGCTTAAAACAATGCCCAGATGCCAGGTGGAATCCCAGTAAGACTGAGGAGTAATGAGGAGGAAGGACAGATTTTGACTTAAAGACACAAATAGTCGATTGCCATCCTCATAGCCCCTTGACAAGCACTGGCTGAGCCTAGTACCTATATGGGAAGTCCTTCTTCCTGGTCAAGAACTGTAAAAGGGTCAGGCTGTGATTTGGGGTCTTTTAGTGCCCAGCAAGCCCTGAGCTCAGGGGAGAAGCCAGATGAAGCCCAAAGGAAGGTTATGTAGACAAGTACCCATTGTCTTCTCTCAAAGTGCATGGGAAAGCTATCTGTAAAGTTATCCGATTCAAACAGAAATCCATTCCTTTCTGTAATACTAGTGCTGGAGTCACCCAAAGCTGCTCTCCCCTTTTAAAGCTCCCTCCAAGCTGTACAACCGTGCTGGTGTGTGGCCAGTTCCCATGGCTCAGCTGACATGCAGGAACTTGGTCTTCACAAGAAAACACCCCAGGGCCCACAAGTACCCACTTGAGCTCCCAACCTTGCTGCAAGATTCCTTGAATGGTTCCCTGGGCTTTCATTTGGATAACAACACTTACCTCCTGCCACTTGGTTCCTTTTTTAAAATTAATTTCAAGTTTATATAAAGACTGTCCCCGTAACATGAGTGCTAGAGATCCCTTTCCCAGCTTTTCCCAGGGTCCTATTGTGATGGCTAACAGAAGCACAAACCAAATATCTAACAAACATCAAAACTATCTTTATGCTAATGAAGCCTCACAGCAAAATGCAACTGCCAAAAGAAAAAACAGAAGAAAGGACATAAAAGCATCATGAAAGGGAAAAAACCTTGGGGGGGGGGGGGGGGCGGGAAATAATTGTCAGAAAAATCATCAGCAAAAAATAACTTGCTGCTGTAAACTATACCGTGGCACAGAAGCACCTCAGCTAGTGGCTTCAGAAATGAAAAAGTAGGCTGCAGGTGAAAAGTCTTACCCTTAGCATCATAGAAAAGGAAGCTTACCAGGATTTAAAGATCCCAAGCCCCTCAGAGGGACAGGACTTCAGAGTATCATCTGCAAAAAAATTTACTTTCTTCCCCCTTCAAGGAGGCTTGTATATGTGTTTTGGGGTGGGGTGGGGAGTGATAATTGGTAATGTGAAAAAGGTGCAGGTACCCACTGCCAACAGGTGGTTTAGTCACACACAGTAAACTGAGATATTAAGCCTGCAGCTTAGAAAACGCATTTCCTGGAGACTTACTTTGCATGCAGGATTGTTTCCACTGGGGCACCATCCATTTTTTGGCAGGCTGACATGAGAGGCACCAAAGCAACTGACAGAGGAGAGAAGCTCAGGGACAACTGGTGCAGGGCCAGGAGATGCAGTCAGAGATGGTACTGTTTGTCTCACTGCGTCCCCACTGCCTCTCCAGCAGGGGAAGAGGTGTTGGGAAATGAGTCACAAGAGACAAGGATCCTGCATTAAAGCTTCAGTGCAAACCAAGAGGGACAGACTCGATTTCTCAGAGGCAACATCTTTTCCCAGTATGACACTTGTTTGCTTTGGCATGTTGTAGGTGCAGTGTCCCATGTGCATGCTTGGTGGCTCTGTCTTCAATAAGCACTACGAGAAGTTCTAAACTTTAATTTACTTCAAAGATAAATAAGGACAAATTCAGAGAGGTTTCAACAGGTATTTTTGGCTTTATTTTCATATCTCATGTTGGACAAGGAGTCTGTGGGCCACCTTCATTTCTAGAGGATACCTGTGCTGGTTTTGGCTAGGAAAGAGTTAATTTTCTTCATAGTACCTAGTATAGGCTGTGTTTTGGATTTGTGCTGGAAACAGTGTTGATAATTCAGAGATGTTTAGTTACTGCTGAGCAGCGCTTACACACAGAGTCAAGGCCTTTCTGCTCCTCACTCTACCAGCAAGAAGGCTGGGGGGCACAAGGAGTTGGAAGGGGGAACAGCTGGGACAGCTGACCCCAAGGACATCCTGTATCATATCATGTTATGCTCAGAAAGAAAAAGCTGTGGGAAGAAGGAGGAAGGAGCCAGGGGGACATTGGGAGTGATGTCATTTGTCTTCCTAAGTCCCTGTTCCATGTGCTGGAGCCCGGCTGTCCTAGGGATGGCTGAGCCTGCCTGCCCGTGTGGCGTGGGGAATGAATTCCTTGTTCTGCTTTTCTCTTGCATGGCTTTTGCTTTATCCATTTAACTAAACATCTTTACTTCAACCCATGAATTTTCTCACTTTTCTGATTTTCTCCCCCATCCTGGCATAGGGGAGTGAGAAAGCGGCTGTGCGGGGCTCAGTTGCCTGCTGGGGTTAAACCATGACAATACCCTTATCAGTTCTTATGCAAAGAGTTAAAATATACAGTCCAGCAGAAGACAGTTTAAACACATTGACCAAATCTCTTACCTATATGTTTGTTGCAAAGTTAAAATTGGGGCTGAAAACTGCCTCTCTCTATTATATTTTCTCAAAGCCTTCAATGAACATGGTAAATGATGGGAAAAGACGTTACTGTGCTGTTTACACCAGTAGAGGTGGGAAGGGATGTATGGAGGAGGTATGGGATGATGAACTAGACATGTGGGAGATGGCACTCGTTCACAGTTGGGAGAGTTTGAGTAGATGATCCAAACGAAGAACAAGTACACAAGACTGAAGTAAGTATTTCACACATCAGTGACTTGTGAGAAAAAATTGGTGGCAGTTTGTGTCAGTTTAAATATAGCTCCAAATTATAAACCTGAAAGCCTTAAATACTTTCAAAATAGAGTTTAATCACATTACACAAGGGGCAGTATAATGAGGTTGCCTGGCCTGGAAAGTCTCTGCTGTACCTAAATGACAATATCTCATAAGTGACAGTGTGCCCAAAGAGTCCCCTCTGGGGAAGCGCAGGAAAGAAAGGATACTGCAAATTTAAACTGAAGAATCAGAAAAGGTGATTGTGCCCCTTTAAAATAACACACTGCTGGGCCTCTGCATGACATGGATTTCAAGTGGTTTGCAGCAGTGGATATCTGCTAAACAAAACAGTGTCATTCCTGAATATATTTGGGTAAGTAAATGACACAGTTATTATGGCTACAGTCAGAGTGCGTTCTCACTGTAAGATTTTATCCAGAGAGGCTACATACAAAGCATCGAGAAATAGTTGCAGCCAGATGAGAGCAGAACAGCAACAAATGAAAGCCAGCAAAATTGGAAGATGAAAGCCTCATGGCAATACAACAGTCCTACTTCTTCATGCCTGCTTGTCTTCAAAGCAAACTGAAAGCAGATGAACCTGGGAGCAGACTCCTGCTCAGGACTGTGAGCTTCACTACAGGCAGTGAACCACTTTCCCAGGGAGATGGAAGAGAGTGGCTCCATCAGCCTCCTTCTCCTGGCAAGGACTTGCTGTTCTTCTCACCTGAGGTTATTCAAAGCATTTATTCACACTGAACATCTCCATGCCCTCACAAGGAAGTGGTTTTTTATTTTATTCTGTGGCTGAAAAAAGAAAGCATGGGAAGGTTGATTGACTCCTGACAGCAAAGCTCCTCATTCATGCAGAATGTAACCCTCCTTCCAGCACTCTATGTTCTGGAAAGTTAGCCAGGAAGATACAAAGTTAAATATTTACTGGAACTAAATATTTAATCCGTCTTAACACCCACCTCTTCTCTGCTATATTCCATTTCTTCATTCCTTCTCTATTTCATGTGCTCCTTTTACCTTTTCTCTTCCTGCATCCCCCTCCCAGTTCTTTTAGGCCTACCATTTTTACCTTGTCAGTCATACTACTTCTGTTTCCTTGCTTTTTTTATCTACAACTGAAGCAGCATGCAATGTTTTTTCCATCACATACTGACTTTATTAACAGAAATTCTTGAAACAAAAAGCCTCTAATCCGCTCTAAGTATTCCTTTTGCTCACCCCGCTTTCCAGTTTTGGGTTTATTTGATCCCTATGTGGCTCAGTGCTGTCTAAAAAGCAGAAGAAACTGCCGTATCTCACGTGATGGGATGGACTATGCTCAGTCAGTTGCCATAGCAGCTTGTGAGTTGGGTGACCCAAACATCACCACAGCATTGCTACTCCACTGTGTGAGTAGAGACATGAGCACATTTTTGCAAAGGGCCAGAGAGCTGCTGCTACTTGAAAGCCACTTCTGGAGACTGACTTCTTGACCTCTGTTGGTGCTCAATGATGTTAAAAGGCTGCTCTGGAAATCACTATCTATCCCTCTTCCCTACAGGGCTAAGCAGATGAGCAAAGGACGAGGGTGAAAGAAAAGCTTTCCAGAGCGTGCAGGAGAGGGAAGGTGTTGCCATCTTCGCTAAAGCAAGGAAAAAAACCCTGACACAAAGGTGATCTGAAAGCTAAAACTTGCTACTGTTTGAAACACTTTGGAGACAGTTAAACGTCCACCATTTCATGTTTATTATCATTTTGCAGACTTTCAGCTGGGTTCTGCAAACATCTCCCAGAACAAGGATAGTTAGCTGTCACTTACATGATAGTGTCTGTAGTTACTTCTCTTTTATTCCTCTGAGAGTTATCCTATAATTTTTGAAGTTGTAGGTTGGTGTCAATAAGCCATTTGTTCAGGGCTTTTCTATTCTCTAAACTTCTCTTATGTTCTCACCCACTCAGAGACAAACAAAGGCAGAAGTGTCCAATTCCATAAATCGCTCAGCTACAGTATTTCACCAGCCTGTCCTAGATAATTGGATATTAGTCACCTATGTTATGTTTCTGTTCCTTGCACTTCTACATGGAAACAAAGTGAATAGTCAGCAATGGACAAAGACTTCCACAGCTAAACCAGTCCATCCACAGCTGAACAAGAGTATTTGTACGAAAAAGAATTGTTCCTTAACCCCATGACTTAAACAAAAATTGCAGATACACAAAGAATTACAGCAACAGAATACTAAAAACAAGCAAGTTTGACCTGAACAGCTGTTAAGAATTGGGGTATTGTTAATTTTGGATATTTGCAACAAAGGCATGCAAAACTCTCTGTTTTTGTCCCAGATTTTGTGTCAAAGAGAAACTCAAGCAGGCTTTACTGGGAGATTCAAAAACATTTCCAGTGACATGGGGGTTGGATTTATGGCTAAAGTACTTGCTTAGCTTTTCCACAGAAGTAGACAATGTTAAAAGCAAATCAAAACTAACCCTGGAGCTCCACTGTACAGTACAAAATAAAATAGCTTTTTCCTGAGCCCAGGGCATTACGCAGGGTGCAAAGCATCATGCACATGCTGCCAACTGGCACTAACAGGGACAGCAAGGGACATCCGTTCTCCTTAGCCCTGTAAACGTGTGTTTATTAACACTCCTGGAGTATTTCAGATCCCAGTATGAGTGTGTAGTCAAACACTGGTTTCATTTCCCTTGGACTCTGGGAAATTTTCCTTCATCTTCACATATCAAATGTAAGTTTCTTCCAGCAGCATCAGTCTTTTTGTTCCTGTTTTTTCTAGTGCTGGGCACCCCAGGCTTCTGAGTAGGCTGCTGAAGTCCTACAACTTCAGAGGCGATTGTTACCATTAGTCCCATTCCTGATTCAAAGGGGACTTTTGCAGGGAAGTTCCTCTTTCATTTCAGTGCAATCAGTTTGGAGCAGTTGGGGTGGAAAGGATTTTAAAAGGCAGGTTGGAATCAGCATGCATGAGGCAAATCAAGGAAGATGACAGCCAATGTCCAAAAAAGAGAGACTGAACTTTTTTCTGCTCTAAATAGTAGGACACTAGGGGGAGTGTCTGTCCTTTTCCTGCCAAAGACTTCTAAGAAGACTAAAGGGGAATAATTTCCTGCAAGCAGTGAGTTAAATGCAATTCATATTTAATCACAGAGGATCATTTCAGGTGTATAAAACCAACACTGAGTCATCACATTGATATATCACCATGACCTCTGGTCTGCTGCGCTGTTCCTTCTCCCACATCCAGTGTGTGGTTCTCTTCTTTCCCTTGTTTTCCATCCCCAGGTAGGATTGTAACCTGGCTGGGGCAGCACTGCCTTGTTCTCACTCTTCTGTGCTGTACTAAATGCCTCTTTATGCCTTACATAATCGTAATAAGAAACTGAGTTGGTAGCATATTCGCCTGGTCAGTCAGGTTAGCTGATAATCTAAAATAAATCTTTAAATTAACAGATCATAAACTGGTAAAGATGCAAAGTTTGTAACTTATTAGTTACAGAGGGCAAGTAATAGTATTTCAAATATTAAGAAAAGATGATTGTATATACATTTAATTAAATACATTTTATATACATGTGTTTCTAAGTCTGGTTTTATATATATATATATATGCACACACCTACATGCATTAACACCTAAAATATCCAAACAGTACCCAAAAAACCATAAACTCGTTAAGACTGAGGATAGGTTTCAGTGCGTGTTGCCTGTCTTAACCTGATGCTTGGCTAAAAGTCAGGGTGAAGCAGATATTTATCTCAAATTAGATGCCTACCATGCCAGATTGATTTTTGACCTCCTCTTTTTGATCTTGTTCTGCAAACCTTTAGAGGAGAAACCATTAATAGAAAAGGAGAGCAGCAGTGCTTGGGCCACAATTTGCAAGCTCACTGGACTATCAAAGGGGTCATGAACTCAACAGCTACATGCATAGGAACTGAAAGATAAGAGGAAATTTCTTAACAAGCACATGCCAGTAATTTGAGAGGCTAATTGGTGTAGGAAGCAACATCCCAAAAGTTCTTGGAGAGATTACACAGAAATTAATTAAATTGATTTAAAACACTTTGAAAATTCAGCTATCATATGCGACAGTCTTGGGTTGGACCATAAAATAACTGATTAAGTGGAAATAAATGCAATTGGATTTGGATAACTAAATCATAGACAGCCAAAAGAGGATGGATTAGAAAGTGATTAAGCTAATTTTGAAGGGCAAATGAAATGAGAGGAACTTTCCAATCCTTAAATGCTGTCATTATCTTTGTTAACATGGACAGTATTTGGTTTTGAGAGAAGCGTGGCATAAGAACGACGTACACAAACTAAGAAATTATTTAGCTAATTAAGGCAAGATACTCCTACACGCCCCTTTCTTACAACAAGGAAAAGGAAGGAAAGCAAAGCAGTCAGAAGACAACAGATAAGTGGAAATGTTTCTTTAGAAGACTTCACAGTATCTTCAGCTCCCGAATCTTTGCAGAATTCCAAGAAGGACTAGAAGCTCATATAGATACTGCAAACAGGAAAAATACTGCTAATACAGAGGGAAGAAGTATGAGCGGGGCCCTTAAAGGTTATAAAATCCATTGTCCAGAGTTAAGATCAGCTACATCTATCTCATCCTCCTAAATTGCCTTGTCTCAGAAACAGCTTACCAGTTTCTGTGCAGCAAAGATTAGCATGTTTTTCTGTATAGCTCCATGTTACAGCTTTCACCATCTCTTACCATCCTTGGAAGAAATAAAAATTGTTTGTTCTTCTGTCCTGTCTGTTGGTTGCTAGATCCTGAGACCAGATGCGTCTTTTACAGGTGTGTGCAGAAATGACAATAACTTCCCTTTGGACATATGAGCTGAGAATTCACAAGGTGGTCATATTCAGATCTGCTGACATTTAATTTAAAAAGAGATAATGACATCCAAAAAAGTTTACAACCTTTTCAAATAGGACATAAAGAAATACTAGGGAGCATGCAAAACTTATTGCAATAATTCAGCGTGACAGCCCACAACAGCTTTTGGAACCAGCCTTTTGAAAATATACGAGCTTTCACAATCATGTCATATTGCTGCTGCTTTCCCCAAGGTTTGTGAGTACACGCAGCCACTGCAAGAGAAAATGCCGTAACTCAAGTGTCAATTGAAAGCCATTATTCACAGGATTGAATACTCAAACCTATAAGAGCACTACAGACTTCAAAAACCAGGAATACGGAGCGGAGCGGAAAGAGGGGCTGAAATGTGATGCTCTTCGAAAATTCTCAAAATTCATAAGATATGACTTAGAGGCCACACAAAGGCTTCAGTCAATGCCAGGATCTTTGTGTGCCTAAGTACAAACAGGCACAAAGACACCAAGCCTTCCCCAAAGCTGAAAAAACCCAAGGTGACAAGTCAAACAGACAGCATGTGGTGGCAGTCCGAAAGAAGCCTGCACCAGGTACCAACATGGCTTACAGACAAGCAGCAGTTACGCATTTAGTGTAAATATATGACCAGCAAACCCCATCCGCATCGCTGGAGCCACTGTTAACTCTAAAATACTCACAGATGGGTAATTGGGTAATGTAGAGGTATGATGAAAGTATTGCCCAATGTTTTGCACGTCATGGAGGAGGATGAGCCATCCTTGGGGTGCAGACCTGAACAAGCCTGCTCAATTAAACATTCACTGCTCCTCTTCTGACTCCATACCTTGGTGTTTTACCTCAAAGAGCAAGTCTAGGCTAGGGTACCAGCCCTCGTATCGTTCCTCCAACTGAACTGCAAGAATACCACTGTGTGGCTGCAATCTAGTTAAAAGGTTGGATGAACATGCTCCCACCACTTTGCATGATGAAGGATCCAACCTTGAGCAGCTAACACTTCTGGAAGCACCATTGCCTTTATTAACAAAGAGCAAAGGGCGTAGTTTTAAA